>NC_042973.1:35401406-35701406 GCF_901001165.1 Salmo trutta
TATTCCAGCATGACAATGACTCAAAACACACGGCCAAGGCAACAAAGGAGTGGCTCAAGAAGAAGCACATTAAGGTCCTGGAGTGGCCTAGCCAGTCTCCAGACCTTAATCCCATAGAAAATCTATGGAGGGAGCTGAAGGTTCGAGTTGCCAAACGTCAGCCTCGAAACCTTAATGACTTGGAGAAGATCTGCAAAGAGGAGTGGGACAAAATCCCTCCTGAGATGTGTGCAAACCTGGTGGCCAACTACAAGAAACGTCTGACCTCTGTGATTGCCAACAAGGGTTTTGCCACCAAGTACTAAGTCATGTTTTGCAGAGGGGTCAAATACTTATTTCCCTCATTAAAATGCAAATAATTGTATAACATTTTTGACATGCATTTTTCTGGATTTTTTTGTTGTTATTCTGTCTGTCACTGTTCAAATAAACCTACCATTAAAATTATAGACTGATAATTTCTTTGTCACAGGGCAAACGTACAAAATCAGCATGGGATCAACTACTTTTTTCCCTCACTGTACATCAAATCAAAAATCCAATCAAATTTTATTTGTCACATGTGCCAAATACAACAGGTGTAGACCTTACAGTGAAATGCTTACTTACAAGCCCTTAACCAACAATGCCGTTTTAAGAAAATCCCTAAAAAATGTAAGAGATAAGAATAACAAATAATTAAAGAGCAGCAGTAAATAACAATAGCGGGGCTATATACAAGGGGTACCGGTACAGAGTGCAATGTGTCAATGTGCGGGGGCACAGGTGTCAAGGTAATTGAGGTAATTATGTACATGTAGGTAGAGTTATTAAAGTGGCTATGCATAGATACTAACAGAGAGTAACAGCAGTGTAGTGGGGGGAGGGGGCAATGCAAATAGTCTGGGTAGCCATTTGATAAGCTTTTCAGGAGTCTTATTGCTTGGGGGTAGAAGCTGTTTAGAAGCCTCTTGGACCTAGACTTGGCGCTCTGGTACCGCTTGCTGTGTGGTAGCAGAGAGAACAGTCTATGACTAGGGTGGCTGGAGTCTTTGAACATTTTTAGGGCATTTCTCTGACACCGCCTGGTATAGAGGTCCTGGATGGCAGGAAGCTTGGCCCCGGTGATGTACTGGGCTGTACGCACTACACTCTGTAGTGCCTTGTGGTCAGAGGCTGAGCAGTTGCCATACCAGGCAGTGATGCAACCAGTCAGGATGCTCTCGATGGTGCAGCTGTAAAACCTTTTGAGGATCTGAGTACCCATGCCAAATCTTTTCAGTCTCCTGAAGGGGAATAGGTTTTGTCGTGCTCTCTTCACGACTGTCTTAGTTTGCTTGGACAATGTTAGTTTGTTGGTGATGTGGATGCCAAGGAACTTCAAGCTCTCAACCTACTCCACTACAGCCCCGTTGATGAGAATGGGGGCATGCTCGTTCCTCCTGTTCCTGTAGTCCACAATCATCTCCTTTGTCTTGATCAGGTTGAGGGAGAGGTTGTTGTCCTTGCAGCACACGGTCAGGTCTCTGACCTCCTCCTTATAGGCTGTCTCATTGTTGTCGGTGATCAGGCCTACCACTGTTGTGTCATCAGCAAACTTAATGATGGTGTTGGAGTCGTGCCTGGCCGTGCAGTCATGAGTGAACAGGGAGTAAAGCAGAGGACTGAGCACGCACCCCTGAGGGGCCCCCTTGCTGAGGATCAATGTGGCGGATGTGTTGTTACCTACCCTTACCACCTGGGGCAGCCAGTCAGGAAGTCCAGGATCCAGTTGCAGAGGGAAGTGTTTAGTCCCAGGGTCCTTAGCTTAGTGATGAGCTGTGAAGGCAGTATCAAATCAAATAAAATGTATTTATATAGCCCTTCTTACATCAGCTGATATCTCAAAGTGCTGTACAGAAACCCTGCCTAAAACCCCAAACAGCAAGCAATGCAGGTGTAGAAGCACGGTGGCTAGGAAAAACTCACTAGAAAGGCCAAAACCTAGGAAGAAACCTAGAGGGAACCAGGCTATGAGTGGTGGCCAGTCCTCTTCTGGCTGTGCCAGGTGGAGATTATAACAGAACATGGCCAAGATGTTCAAATGTTCATAAATGACCAGCATGGTCAAATAATAATAATCACAGTAGTTGTCAAGGGTGCAACAGGTCAGCACCTCAGGAGTAAATGTCAGTTGGCTTTTCATAGCTGATCATTGAGAGTATCTCTACTGCTCCTGCTGTCTCTAGAGAGTTGAAAACAGCAGGTCTAGGACAGGTAGCATGTCCGGTGAACAGGTCAGGGTTCCATAGCCGCAGGCAGAAAGTGGAAACTGGAGCAGCAGCACTGCCAGATGGACTGGGGACAGCAAGGAGTCATCATTCCAGGTAGTCCTGCGGCATGGTCCTAGGGCTCAGTTCCTCCGAGAGAGAGAAAGAGAGAAATAAAGAGAGCATACTAAAAGTCACACAGGACACCGGATAAGACAGGAGAAATACTCCAGATATAACAGACTGACCCTAGCCCCCGACACATAAACTACTGCAGCATAAATACTGGAGGCTGAGACAGGAGGGGTCAGGAGACACTGTGGCCACATCCGATGATACCCCCAGACAGGGCCAAACAGGCAGCATATAACCCCACCCACTTTGCCAAAGCCCCCACACCATTAGAGGGATATCTTCAATCACCAACTTACCATCCTGAGACAAGGCCGATTATAGCCCACAAAGATCTCCACAACGGCACAACCCAAGGGGGGGGGGGGGGGGGGGGGGGGGGCGCCAACCCAGACAGGAAGACCACGTCAGTGACTCAACCCACTCAAATGACGCACCCCTCCTAGGGACAGCATGGAATAGCACCAGTAGGCCAGTGACTCAGCCCCTGTAATAGGGTTAGAGGCAGAGAATCCCAGTAGAGAGAGGGGAACCGGCCAGGCAGAGACAGCAAGTGCGGTTCGTTGCTCCAGAGCCTTTCCGTTCACTTTCACACTCCTGGGCCAGACTACACTTAATCATAGGACCTACTGAAGAGATGAGTCTTCGATAAAGACTTAAAGGTTGATACCGAGTCTGCGTCTCTCACATGGGTAGGCAGACCATTCCATAAAAATGGAGCTCTATAGGAGAAAGCCCTGCCTCCGGCTGTTTGCTTAGAAATTATAGGGACAATTAGGAGGCCTGCGTCTTGTGACCGTAGCGTACGTGTAGGTATGTACGGCAGGACCAAATTGGAAAGATAGGTAGGAGCAAGCCCATATAATGCTTTGTAGGTTAGCAGTAAAATCTTGAAATCAGCCCTTGCCTTAACAGGAAGCCAGTGTAGCGAGGCTAGCACTGGAGTAATATGATCCATTTTTTTGGTTCTAGTCAAGATTCTAGCAGCCGTATATCGCACTAACTGAAGTTTATTTAGTGCTTTATCTGGATAGCCGGAAAGTAGAGCATTGCAGTAGTCTAACCTAGAAGTGACAAAAGCATGGATACATTTTTCTGCATCATCTTTGGACAGACAATTTCTGATTTATGCAATGTTTCAAAGATGGAAAAAAGCTGTCCTTAATTAAAACAGTATTGATATGTTCGTCAGTATGGTGTTGAACGCTGAGCTGTATTCAATGAATAGCACTCTCGCTTAGGTGTTCCTTTTGTCCAGGTGGGAAAGGGCAGTGTGGAGTGCAATAGAGATTGATTGCATCATCTGTGGATCTGTTGGTGTGGTATGCAAATTGGAGTGGGTCTAGGGTTTCTGGGATAATGGTGCTGATGTGAGCCATGACCAGCCTTTCAAAGCACTTCATGGCTACAGATGTGAGTGCTACGGGTCGGTAGTAATTTAGGCAGGTTACCTTAGTGTTCTTGGGCACCAGGCTATGATGGTCTGCTTGAAAGATGTTGGTATTACAGACTCAGACAGGGAGAGGTTGAAAATGTCAGTGAAGACACTTGCCATTTCGTCAGCGCATGCTCGGAGTACACGTCCTGGTAATCCGTCTGGCCCAGCGGCCTTGTGAATGTTCACCTGTTTAAAGGTCTTACTCACATTGGCTGCGGAGAGCGTGATCACACAGTCGTCCAGAACAGCTGATGCTCTCATGCATGTTTCAGTGTTACTTGCCTCGAAAGTGAGCATAGAAATGATTTCGCTCGTCTGGTAGGCTTGTGTCACTGGGCAGCTCTCGGCAGGCAGTGCTTCCCTTTGTAGTCTTTAATAGTTTGCAAGCCCTGCGACATCCGCCGAGCGTCGATGCTAGTCTAGTACGATTCGATCTTAGTCCCGTACTGACACTTTGCCTTTTTGATGGAAAGTCGGGGGGCATAGCGAGATTTTTTTTATAAGCTTCTGGGTTAGAGTCCCGCTCCTTGAAAGCAGCATCTCTACCCTTTTGCTCAATGTGAATGTTGCCTGTAAACCATGACTTCTGGTTGGGGTATGTACGTACAGTCACTGTGGGGACGACGTCCTCGATGCACTTATTGATAAAGCCAGTGACTGATGTGGTGTACTCCTCAATGCCATCAAAACATATTCCAGTGTCTGCTAGCAAAACAGTCCTGTAGTTTAGCATCTGCTTTATCTGACCACTTTTTTACAGACCGAGTCACTGGTGCTTCCTGCTGTAATTTTTGCTTGTAAGCAGGAATCAAGAGGATACAGTTATGGTCAGATTTTCCAAATGGAGGGCGAGGGAGAGCTTAGTATGCGTCTCTGTGTGTGGAGTAAAGGTGGTCTAGAATTGTATTCCCTCTGGTTGCACATTTAACATGCTGATAGAAATTAGGTCAAACTGATTTAAGCCGCCTCTGGATGAGCGTTTTCCTCTTTGCTTATGGCGGAAAAACAGCTAATTGAGTGTGGATTTAGTGCCAGTCTCGGTCTGTGGTGGTATGTAGACAACTACGAAAAATACAGATGAAAACTCTCTAGATAGATAGTGTGGTCTTCAGCTTATCATGATATACTCTACCTCAGATGAGCAAAACTTTGAGACTTCCTTAGATATCGTGCACCAGCTATTGTTTACAAATATGCATAGGCCCCCACCCCATATCTTACCAGAGGCTGCTGTTCTGTCCTGCCAATAGAGTGCATAACCCGCCAGCTGTATGTTATTAATGTCGTCGTTTAGCCACGACTTGGTGAAACATAAGATATTACAGTTTTTAATGTCCCGTTGGTAGGATATACACGCTTTTTGTTCGTCCCATTTATTTTCCAGCGATTGAATGTTAGCTAGCAGAACGCAAGGCAAGGGCAGATTAGACACTCGTCGCCTGATCCTCACAAGGCACCCTGATCTTTTTCCGCAAAACCTACATTTCCTTTCCCAGCAAATCACGGGGATCTGAGCCTGGTCGGGTGTCTGTAGTATATACCTCGCGTCCGACTCATTGAAGAACTTGTCGAATTTGAGGTGAATAATCCCAGTTCTGATTTCCAGAAGCTCTTTCCGGTCGTAAGAGAAGGTAGCAGCAATATTATGTTCAAAACAAGTTACGAACAACCCGAAAAAAAAAAAAAAATTAGCATGGTTGGTTAAGAGCCGATAAGATGGCAGCCCTCCCCTCCGGCGCCATCACATCACATTAACCTGTCTGGGCTAGAGGGCAGTATTTTCACGGCCGGATGAAAAACGAACCCAATTTAAACAGCTTACTACTCTGGCCCAGAAACTAGAATATGCATCTTATTAGTAGATTTGAATAGAAAACACTCTGAAGTTTCTAAAACTGTTTTAATGGTGTCTGTGAGTATAACATAACTCATATGGCAGGCAAAAACCTGAGAAAAATCCAAGCAGGAAGTGAAAAGTCTGAGAATTGTAGTTCTTCTTTTGATTCTCTATCGAAGCTCCAGTGTCTGTGGGGGACGTTGCACTTCCTAAGGCTTCCATTGGCTGTCTAAAGCCTTCAGAAAGTGGTTTGAGCATTTTCCTGTCACTGGGCAGATAATAGGAGCTCAGTTACTGAGTGGTCTGCCTGGCAACAAAGGGATTGGATATGCTCGGTCCCGCGAGCGCACCCCTCCTTCTTTTTCTTCTTGAATGAATATGCTATTGTCCGGTTGGAATATTATCGCAATTTTACGTTAAAATACCATAAAGATTGATTTTAAACAGTGTTTGACATGCTTCTAAGTACGGTAATGGAACATTTTGACTTTTCATCTCTCGTTCTGCGCTCGCGCGTTATGCCTTTGGATAAGTGATCTGTACACACGAGCAGGTATTTGGACATAAATATGGATTATTTGGAACAAAAACAAAATTTCTTGTGGAAGTAGCAGTCCTGGGAGTGCATTCTGATGAAGATCAGCAAAGGTAATACAATATTTCTAATACTAATTCTGAGTTTAGGTTGCCCCGAATTTGGCGGGTGTCTGAATAGCTTGCCGTGATGGCTGAGCTATATACTCAGAATATTGAAAAATGTGCTTTCTCCATAAAGCTATATTAAAATCGGACACAGCGTTTGCATAAAGGAGTAGTCTATCTATAATTGTTGAAATAATTGTTATATATTTTGTCAACGTTTATGATGAAAATTTTTGTAAATTGATGTGCACATTCACCGGACGTTTTGGTGGGAATACATTTTCTGAACATCACGCGCCAATGTAAAATGCTGTTTATGGATATAAATATGAACTTTATCGAACAAAACATACATGTGTTGTGTAACATAATGTCCTAGGAGTGTCATCTGATGAAGATCGTCAAAGGTTAGTGCTTCATTTAGCTGTGTTTTGGGTTTTATTGACACATGTCCTTGCTTGGAAAATGGCTGTGTGATTATTTTTGTCTATGTACTCTCCTAACATAATCTAATGTTTTTCTTTCGCTGTAAAGTCTTTTTGAAATTGGACAATGTGGTTAGATTAATGAGAAGCGTATCTTTAAAATGGTGTAAAATAGTCAGATGTTTGAGAAAGTTGAATTGTGACATTTTGTTGTTTTTGAATTTTCCGCCCTGATATTTCACTGGCTGTGTCCCGCAGGTGGGACGCTGGCGTCCCACCTAGCCCATAGAAGTTAAACATTATACTCACAAAAATTCCAAAAGAATAAAAACATTTCAAATGTCATATTATGTGCAAATAGATAAGGTACAGGGGAAATAAATAAACGTAAATATGGATTGTATTTACAATGTTGATTGTTCTTCACTGGTTGTCCTTTTCTTATGGCAACAGGTCTAAATCTTGCTGCTGTGATGGTACACTATGGTATTTCACCCAGTGGATATGGGAGTTTTTCAAAATTGGGTTTGCTTTTGAATTCTTTGTGGATCTGTTTAATCTGTGGGAAATATGTGTCTCTAATATGGTCATACATTTTGCAGGAGGTTAGGAAGTGCAGCTCAGTTTCCACCTCATTTGATGGGCAGTGTGCACATAGCCTGTCTTCTCTTCAGAGCCAGGTTTTCCTTCTGTATACTCTCTGTTTAGGGCCAAATAGCATTCTAGTTTGCTCAGTTTTTTTGTTAATTCTTTCCAATGTCTGAAATAATTGTCTTTTTGTTTTCTCATGATTTGGTTGGGTCTAATTATGTTACTGTCCTAGGGCTCTGTGGAGTCTGTTTGTGTTTGTGAACAGAGCCCCAGGACCAGCTTGCTTAGGGGGTTCTTCTCCAGGTTCATCTCTCTGTAGGTGATGGCTTTGTTATGGAAGGTTTTGGAATCGCTTCCTTTTAGGTGGTTGTAGAATTTAACAGTTATTTTCTGGATTTTGATAATTAGCGGGTATCGGCCTAATTCTGCTCTGCATGCATTATTTAGTGTTCCCACGTTGTACACAGTGGATATTTTTGCAGAAATCTGCATACGGAATCTCAATTTTGTGTTTGTCCCATTTTGAGAATTCATGGTTGGTGAGCGGACCCCAGACCTCACAACCAAAAAGGGCAATGGGTTTAATAACTGATTCAAGTATTTTTAGCCAGATCCTAATTGGTATGTCAAATTTTATGTTCCTTTTGATGGCGTAGAAGGCCCTTCTTGCCTTGTCTCTCAGCTCGTTCACAGCCATGTGGAAGTTACCTGTGGCGCTGATGATTAAGCCGAGGTATGTATCGTTTTTTGTGTGCTCTAGGGCAACGGTGTCTAGATGGAAAGGCAACTGGACCTTTTTTGGAACACCATTATTTTTGAATTACTGAGATTTACTGTTAGGTCCCTGGTCTGACAGAATCTGTGCAGAAGATCTAGGTGCTGCTGTAGGCCCTCCTTGGTTGGGGACAGAAGCACCAGATAATCAGCAAACAGTAGACATTTGACTTCAGATTCTAGTAGGGTGAGGCCGGGTGCTATAGACTGTTCTAGTGCCCACCCCATTCGTTGATATATATGTTGAAGAGGATGGGTCTTAAGCTGTCTCACCCCACGGCCCTGTGGAAAGAAATGTGTGTGTTTTTTTGCCAATTTTTACCACACACTTGTTGTTTGTGTACATGGATTTTATAATGTTGTGTGTTTTTACCCCAACACCACTTTCCATCAATTTGTATAGCTCTCTCTCTCACACACACTCCCTGTTTATCTCTCAGTTTGTCTCACTCTCATTCTCTCTTTAGTTTTCTACCTCCCTTCTCACATGCAGGCCACTGATCCACACCACTGAACACCAGTGATCTGAGCCCTGGGTGTAGAGCGGAGTGGAAGGGCCCCTGATGCCCCTATTGGCCCTCTGAGGGAGGGAGTGCCCGGGGAGGCGAGAGGAGGGCCGGGGCGTCCTCTTTTGACAGCCCAACACAGAGAGGTTGCTGGTGACCAGGGGGCCATAGAGGGGGCCGAGCCTCCTGCT
Organism: Salmo trutta; assembly: GCF_901001165.1. NCBI lineage: Eukaryota > Metazoa > Chordata > Actinopteri > Salmoniformes > Salmonidae > Salmo > Salmo trutta. The sequence goes on from NC_042973.1 coordinate 35,410,171, forward strand.
TTAGAGAGCACCACACCCCTTCTTCAATACACCCCGTCCCTGGCCCTTGTCCCCCCTCAAGAGAGGGTGTGTTTGGGGGAGAGGCCGGCGAGAAGAGGCAGGGCATGGGACAAAAGCCTGGTCCTCAGGCCAGCACTGTTCTGCATGGTAGCGGCCTTATTATTCTCCTCTTTTTGCCTTTTCTTTTCTTCTCTGGCTGGTATTGTGGGGCTGAGTTGGAGGCTGGGGGGTTGATATGATGGATGGGGCTGGGGAGATGGAGGGATAGAGGGATGAAGGGATTGGGAGCGAGGAGGTTTGGGGTGGGTGGGGGGCGCAATGTCATGCTCACTGTCTGAGAGGAACGTGTGAGGCGTGGGGCTGCCCTGGAGGGTGGGCGGGTCAGTTCTGGGTGAGGGAGGTGAAGATGGGGGAGAAGTGTTATGTGTGCGGTGTAGAGAGGGGGGAACTGCATGTTTGGATAAGGGTGGGGTGGGGGGGTGTTGCCTCAGAGGAACACGCAAGGCGTTGTGCTGCCCTGCAGGGGTGGACGGGTGGAAGGGATGGGTTGAGGGATGGATGGAGAGGGGATATGTATGGGTGGGTCAGGGAGTTGAACTGGGGTATATGTGACAGTGTAGTGGAAGTACGTGTTGGGATGTTGGGGGTGAAAAAGGGGGTACGTGTTGTGTGCAAGGGAGTGCGTGGGTTGAAGAAGTGGTACTTATGTGAGTGGTGTAGAGGGGATCCAGCATGACAATGTGGTGGAGGATGTGAGACAATGGCTCTGACCTGTCCTAGTCTAGTGTTTCACCTCCAGGCTCTCTGCATAAATATGTCTGTTAGAGAGACACGAGAGCTGGAATGTTAACATGGAAAAGATGGTGTTTGTGCATATATATTCTAAAATATTGCCCTTGCACTTCGGGCCATAAGAACTATTGATGATACTTAAATCGTGGGCGCAACTTTCACTGGGGACACCCCCACACATTCTGAAATTGCATTTTGTCCCCCCCAGTTTCATCATTGGAATGTGATACAAAACAAGGCAACGGTGTGCTTTAGTGCTTTAGGACCATGCGGACGCCTCCGAGCGGTCGGGTAGGCTATGTGGAGTGTTTATCTGACTGGATAAAAATATAAAAATAATAATCATAGTAGTTATGTCCCCCCCACATCTAAAAACCAAAGTTACGCCCCTGGCTTCAATGAAAATGCACAACTTGCTCAGGGTATACACAAGTAGAAATCTGGAAACTTCCAAACTACATTGATGAACTGATGGCTAGCCCCTTACAAGTGTGTTTGTTTGTGTGTGTGTGTGTGTGTGTGTGTGTGTGTGTGTGTGTGTGTGTGTGTGAGAGAGAGAGAGAAGTGGCTGCCTTGTGGGGCCCTGCTCATCCCCAGGGTGTAGAGACAGATGAGGGCATGTTGGGTCCAGGCCACCATCTTTCATCACAGACAGATTTGAACCACGGCTGGGATAACAAGAGTTTATAATAATAATTATCATAATCTTGTCTACCACCAACACTACACAGTACCACACACACACGCTGCAAAAAGCCATGCTTCATCTTTTCAGACAATATCTTGAGCTCCCTCTACTCTCTCTCTCTCAAACACACACACACTCTCTCTCTATTTATTTTTCACTCTGTCACCTCTTCTGTCCCAAGCTGTGACCTCTCTGCACCTTGCACTGTGGAATGTCCACACACAACCAATCAATGGCTGACTCCCCCTTTCCGATCCTCTCTGCCTCTCTCCCAGCTCTCCACCTTGTGATGAGGAATTCACTGGTCCTTAGGGACATACAAATAGACACTCTCCCCAGGACTGTCCCAAAACTCTCTCCCCCTATATCAAAGCCTTCTCAACCCCAATTGACACCAATCCCTCCCTAACACAAAGATTGACAGTGGCGAGTGCATTCCGTCCCTACTGCAGTCTATCAGGCCAGCCGGGGGGCTTTGTTTCTCACACAGACCACCCGCTGTAAGACAGCCACCACACGCCACACTCTCACTACCCAGAGACAGCTAACTTAACTCTCCCTGCACATCCCGGACAGAAAGGGAAACAAGGACAAACGCCAATCTTCCGCCCGTCAGAAATCTGTCAGGGCTTGGCAACACACTGTTGCTGCCCAGGAGAAATGAGGCTTTAGGATTTGGCAACCTGCTGGCTAAAACAGGACCATCCAGGCTGGGGGTTGTCACCCAGTGCCCAGAGAGAGACATCGGCAGTGGGCTGCATGGGGACAAAGGTGGCCTGCCCTGGGGATTAGCTATTAGCATGCTGGTGTGTGTGTTTAGGCCTGGTCTGAATGGGGAGGACAACAGCCAAGGACCCGGGCTATTCTTAAGCAGGGAAGTATTTCTGTTTCAGCTGCTAATGCTTCCCCCTGACTTATACATACATGCATATATATGAGAGGAGTCTGATTATCTATCGGTATGTGGGTTTTTGTGCTGCGCTGATGGTTGGGTTTTAGGAATGACATTTTATCATACAGGAAATACGGTACGTGAGTCAATTACTGTATTTGAATTGTATGTATGAAATACTTTTAAAACAAATAACAAAGGCTTGATGAGGAGTGACACCTGCAATGTGTGGTTGGCATGTGAATGAAGAAGGGAGGTAGCAGAAGACAGTAAAGTTGTTGTAGGCCTACTGTCAGTGACACAGACCAGTAGCCCTCTTCTTCCTTCAGTGTAGTGGGTCTTGTACTAAGCTGTGTGTGAGAGAGAGAGAAGTGGCTGCCTTGTGGGGCCCTGCTCATCCCCAGGGTGTAGAGACAGATGAGGGCATGTTGGGTCCAGGCCACCATCTTTCATCACAGACAGATTTGAACCACGGCTGGGATAACAAGAGTTTATAATAATAATTATCATAATCTTGTCTACCACCAACACTACACAGTACCACACACACACGCTGCAATAAGCCATGCTTCATCTTTTCAGACAATATCTTGAGCTCCCTCTTCTCTCTCTCTCTCTCTCTGTCTCTCTCTCTCTCTCTCTCATCTCTCCCTCTCTCCTCTCTCTCCTCTCTCTCTCTCGTCTCTCCCTCTCTCCTCTCTCTCTCCTCTCTCTCCTAACTCTCTATTTATTTGTCACTGTCAACCCATCCAACTATTCTTTATTTCCTCTACTGTATGTAGGCCGGTAACCCAATAAAGGGAGGATCTTATTCCCCAGAGGTGTTCTCTTCTGTCCCACGATGTGGCCTCCTCTCTGCACCTTGCACTGTGGAATGTCCACACACAACCAATCAATGGCTGACTCCCCCTTTCCGATCCTCTCTGCCTCTCTCCCAGCTCTCCACCTTGTGATGAGGAATTCACTGGTCCTTAGGGACATACAAATAGACACTCTCCCCAGGACTGTCCCAAAACTCTCTCCCCCTATATCAAAGCCTTCTCAACCCCAATTGACACCAATCCCTCCCTAACACAAAGATTGACAGTGGCGAGTGCATTCCGTCCCTACTGCAGTCTATCAGGCCAGCCGGGGGGCTTTGTTTCTCACACAGACCACCCGCTGTAAGACAGCCACCACACGCCACACTCTCACTACCCAGAGACAGCTAACTTAACTCTCCCTGCACATCCCGGACAGAAAGGGAAACAAGGACAAACGCCAATCTTCCGCTCGTCAGAAATCTGTCAGGGCTTGGCAACGCACTGTTTTCTGCCCAGGAAAAATGAGGGTTTAGGATTTGGCAACCTGCTGGCTAAAGCAGGACCATCCAGGCTGGGGGTTGTCACCCAGTGCCCAGAGAGAGACATCGGCAGTGGGCTGCATGGGGACAAAGGTGGCCTGCCCTGGGGATTAGCTATTAGCATGCTGGTGTGTGTGTTTAGGCCTGGTCTGAATGGGGAGGACAACAGCCAAGGACCCGGGCTATTCTTAAGCAGGGAAGTATTTCTGTTTCAGCTGCTAATGCTTCCCCCTGACTTATACATACATGCATATATATGAGAGGAGTCTGATTATCTATCGGTATGTGGGTTTTTGTGCTGCGCTGATGGTTGGGTTTTAGGAATGACATTTTATCATACAGGAAATACGGTATATGAGTGAATTACTGTATTTGAATTGTATGTATGAAATACTTTTAAAACAAATAACAAAGGCTTGATGAGGAGTGACACCTGCAATGTGTGGTTGGCATATGAATGAAGAAGGGAGGTAGCAGAAGACAGTAAAGTTGTTGTAGGCCTACTGTCAGTGACACAGACCAGTAGCCCTCTTCTTCCTTCAGTGTAGTGGGTCTTGTACTAAGCTAACATATTAAATTGTTTTAAGATGGTCTTACCATGGATAATTTAGCTATTTCATTTGGAATTTTAGGACACCCTTAGGTATCAAAAAACATATCAAAAAAAGATTTGATCAAATATAGAATTTGGCCTTTACTACTATAGCCCATAGAAACACATTGAATAACACATTTAAAAGTGGCAAAAAAGGCAATCAAAAAATGAATCATAGGTAATGAGGTTTTGAAGTGTCTGTCCTAAATCTAGGAGCTATAAGAAAGCTCATAAAATAAATATTTATGTATTTTTTTTGGGACACATATTTAACCCTTATTTTTATTGGCACCAAGCTACCTCCATACTTCCATTCGTTTGTATGGGTTACCGTTAGACGAATCCTGTCACACTTGTGGAGAACACCATTGTCTCCATCAGAGTCTCCCCATTCCATAGAGTGGTCAAATTAGTTTGTAGGCCAAACCGTTCAGATGCTACAAATGATTTCGGGAGAAGACATACTTTTGGGACTTCTCATGGTCTGACAAACACCTCTGTAGCTCGGCCACCTTCCACTGCAGATGTGGAAGGGAAACATACTGTAGGTGTCGGCGGATGTGGTAGATTGAGACGCAGCCCATGCAAAAAAAAACTGATAGGCCTATCTGTAGCTTAACCTGACAGATTTTAATGGAGATTTTCTTTATTATGTTACTTAAATTGACGGACGGGTGCATCAACAGACTTAAGGATTTTAAAAGACCGGAAAAGAAACAGACTGCTTGATCCATCTTTCTTTCTGTCTGTGTGTTTCTTTGTGTGTGTTTTTGTTTTAACTTATTTGAGTGCGTGTGTGTCTGTGTGTGAACATGTGATTTAACGCACCTGATGTGTGTAATCATAAAATTGGTGTGTGTGTGTGTGTGTGTGTGTGTGTGTGTGTGTGTGTGTGTGTGTGTGTGTGGTGTGTGTGTGTGTGTGTGTGTGTGTGTGCGTGTGTGCGTGTGTGTGTGTGTGTGTACTGAGGCATGCTGGATAGTGGCTGAGCTTAATGCTGGTGTGTGTCAGTGCGCGGTTTTCTGTGTCTACTCTGTGTGTGATTAAGCTTGTGATTTTGTGATTGTGGTATGTGTGTGCACACCCTCGCTGGCCGGTGGCTGATAATAACACAAGAGACTGTGTGTGTGTTTGTGTTTGTGGACATCTTAGCGTCGGGCTTTCCCACCGTGCTCAGTGCGTCTGGGCTCTGTGTGTTTTGGGGTTGCACGCGTGACTCCGCCAGCTGTTCTATTCTCCCCTCGCTCCTCGCTCCTCGCCCCCCCCCTCACCCCCTCCCTCTGAGGCCTGTTCTTCATCTGATAAGGGTCCAGCTCACCAAGCCCTCAGCAGAGCCCCTCAGAGCTGCTCCACACTAACAATACGCCCGCCTTCCATCTCCTGCCCCTCCACAATCACTACATTTACATGAGAAAACACAGTCTAATCTCCAGTTCACTGGAGCTATGGCAGAGCAGCCCAGTAGCAGAGTGTGTGTGTGAGCGCAAGTGGCTGTGATTGAGAGTGTAAGAGAGTGGGAAGAAAATGAAATGCTTGTGGTACACTCAGTGCTCCATTGACATTTCACAGAGATATGCTTTTTTTGTGAGAAATCTTCGAAAAAGAACAGGAATTTCACGTTAATATGAAAAGTGTAGACTAAAATATGAAAATACTACATGTCATGTCTGAAATATGATACCAACTTACCTCTATATAATTGAATGTCCTGCGGATTCAAGAAGAAAGATGACGAGTTCAACAGTAAGCCTGTCAGTTAGCCTTAATTCTCTCACAGCAACCAGCCTAGCTGATGCAATGCTATTTTAGCAATTTTTTTGCCTCTTTTTTCTCTGGCCTCCATTTATTTAGTCAGCCTAATCTTGTCCATCCTACAAAGGTAAAAACAACAATAACTTTAAAATGGATTATGATAGAGACATGTTTGGCCTTTTTGATTGGACACCTTACAGTATACTTATTCAGTTATAGTAAAGCTGTATAGGCCTACTTCAGAATGGCCATAAATATTACCAGAGGCAATGTGGAATCATGGGATGTAACTATAAGAGTCTGTAATGACTCTACAATGCATGTTTTAAAACATTGGAAAGGAAATGTGGCACCGACCAGATGCATCACACGTGTAGTGCATCCAACAGCCACGGGCGGTGGTAATGTAACACAAATGAGAGTCCCAGGAGAGAGAAATCCCTTGCCCCTTAGCTATATACCCTGCCGACTTATTATAGCATGTGCATCATCACACTACCACCATCAACACCACAATTAGCACTTCAAAAGTCATGTATGAGGTGCTATATATATATATATATATATATATATATATATATATATAATTGTATTTAATGACCCCCCCTGGGCCATTAAATCAGTGTTATGGGCTTGCTCTCAGTCCCTTGGGGACCCAGTGGTCATCATCTTCATAGACCGCGGGCCACACTAAATCAACACTTCACCTGTGTCTTTGTCTGTGTGTCGCCACGCCGTCTCTTCCTGGGTAGCTATTGGCTGTCCTCTCTCCTCCACACCAGCTGTCTGGTAGGACTGGTCTGCCTAACCCTGAACTACAGATTAATTACGAGGTCCTAGCAGAGTTGGAGACACAGGAGAGAGAGAGAGCAATCCTTTAATTAAGGCTTGTGAGGATGGGTTGGGACTATGCAAACAGGGTCCCCCACCTCCGTGTTTGGGTAGAGAGGAGAGAGGGGCCGAGGCAGACAAAAGGGTAGACATAGGGAGAAAGGGGAGAGGGGGACAGAAAGGGATGAGGGGGTAGAGAAGGGGAGAGAGTCGGGGAGATGGAAGACAGCCTGATTCAGAGATGAGAGGGACAGCCTGATTCAGAGATGTTATGACGCTATCTCTTGTGTCCTCATTTTTAAAATGTAACCTTTATTTAAGCAAGACACATCAGTTACACACCACCATATGGGACTCCCAATCACAGCCAGATGTTATGCATCCCGGATTTGAACCAGGGACTGCAGTGATGCCTCTTGCCCTGGGATGTAGTGCCTTAGACCACTGCGCCACTTGGGAGCCCTAATGTGATGGGGTGAGGAAGGTGGGAGGTCTGAGCGTTCAAACAATACACCACTAAGAAAGAATGAGTGACGGGCCCAAAGGCAATATACCTTTTCACTATGACTTTAAATTCAAACCCTTGACAAATATTTGATTTTTACTAGTTGTGCCCTGATATGGATCAAAGCACAGACATACTAACACTGAAAAGAAAGAAGCCAATATTTGATCATATTTTTAGATTAACAAGAGTTGTATGAAGTAAGCATTCATCTCATGTATGTCCAGTCTAATGAAAGATAAAGCCTATAGGGAGAGTTAGCATAACCCTGCCCGCACAACAGACATAGACTGTAGCAAAGATGGGGTATTATATTGACAAGATATTCAAGTGACCTCTCTAACATAAATGTCCTCAAAGGTGGAAGGTTGGCAGGAGGAGGTCAGGTAAAGGGGGATAACTAGTCAGTTGTATAACAATGCCTTCGACTGAAATGTGTCTTCCGCTTTAAACCCAACCCCTCTGAGCCATTATAGCATCTGTGAATGCATGGGCAGCACCATGGAGGCTATCTCCATTTTAAAGTAGTCAATTATCTTCTTTGGCTGATTGCCCCCAACTCATAGGAATCCTCACCCAGTTGACTACTTTAAAATGGCGGAAGCCCTCTTTGTGACAACAGGCACAACTCCGACACAAAGTAGTTTTTGGGTAAGTTGACAAAATGCCACGTGCGTCCACTTATATGTTGGGGGGCTCCTGAGTGGTGCAGCATTCTAAGGCACTGCATCTCAGTGCTAGATGCGTCACTACTGACACCCTGGTTTGAATCCAGGCTGTATCACAACTGGCTGTGATTGGGAGTCCCATAGGGTGGCACACAATTGGCCCAGCATCGTCCGGGTTTGTCCGGTGTAGGCCATCATTATACATAAGAATTTGTTCTTAACTGACTTGCCTGGTTAAAATAAAATATCATAACCACTTAACCATCATGAAACTTCTATTCAATCAAATAAGCCTCACGCAGCAAATTAGCAATTACATTTTTTACACTTTCATTGACCATACAGAAATTCCTCACTTCATGGGCTTATTTTCGTGATTTTGGGCAGAGTAAAACCTCTCGCTTCACCTCTTTCTCTCTGACTATAGGGGTGTAAAGACTCCAGATTCAGACAACAGCATCCCTAAGCCAGGCCAATTGTATTGTAGGGACAGACTGGCACCGGGTGGTAGGATGATTGAACTGAATCCCAGGCACAACCATGTGAAATGAATCAACAATAATTACATTTAACATAGATTATGATGGGACACAAAGACTGAATCTAATGAGAAAAACACTTGACACATATTTGAATCAGAACCATTTTATATTACTTTTAATGTACAGAATATATTTGATCAGACAGAAAAGCAACGGAAACAAAAAGGTGGTGTGTAAAAGATACAAACAACATGAAACAAAAGTCTCCAACAGAATGGAACAACAAATCAGGCATCCCTCTATATCGCAAACGAAAGCATAGTGACATGTGAAAAGACTGTATCAGACCATTGTAACAGAAAAGCAACAGACCAGGGTTGCATTCATTAGTGCACACCTTAGCAAGACGTTTTGCAACGCAAAACAAAATCAAGTGTTTCTTACTGGACAATTTCAGTTAGTTCCTCAGCATTTCACCCCGTTTGCTTCTCTTGGCTCCTAGTGAATACAACCCAGATTGTCCTGAGACTCTGAGTAACACTCTTCCTCTAGTCAGTTAGGTATCTGACACAAAACGAGACACAACACTACTGGGGACGTGACTTTGGAGAGTAAGCCTTATCTTCTAGATTTTATAATTATAATGAATGATAATCTTTGGTTATAGGTTGTTCAACACCACCAGCCAAATGACTGCTGGGGATATACAGTGAGCTCCAAATGTTTTGGCTATGTATCCCAGCACTTTGGATATTAAATTATACAATGACTATGAGGTTAAAGTGCAGAAAGTGAGAAAGTTAGACACACAAATATCATACCCCCCCCCCAACAACAAAAAAAATGCTAACCTCCCCTGTTATTGTAATGGTGAGAGGTTAGCATGTCTTGGTAGTATGATATTTTTGTGTCTAACTTTCTCACTCACAATTCATTCAGGGTTATCTGTAATCATGGTAGCGTCCACATTAATGTAGAGGTGTTTAGAAACATGTTATTGTTATTTACAATAAAAGGGACTCCAAAATGACACTACAATGTTTCTATTGGGCACAAAATCATCTGAAACACAACCAAAACAAACAGCAAATGCATTCAACAAATTTGTAGTCACAAGCTTGATTTAGTAATTGTGTGCTATGAATATGGGACCAAATACTTAACTTTTTACTACTTTAATACACATAAGTGAATTTGTCCCAATACTTTTGGTCCCCTAAAATGGGAGGGGGGGCTATGTACAAAATGTGTTGCAATTTCTAAACGGTTCACCTGATATGGATGAAAATACCCTCAAATTAAAGCTGACAGTTGAATCATTTCAAATCCAAAGTACAGAGCCCAAAACAACAAAACATTTCAAAGTAATATGTTTGACAATGAAACATTATTTTCTTAGTTTAAAGTCTAAATATGATGTTTTTAAATTAATGTCTCTACTCTCTCGCTCTCCGTATATGTACATGGTCACATGAAACCCTTGACAAGTTCTGAAACGGAAATGACACGACAACAACGATACATTACAGATCCTTCAGATAGGAACTTTACCAGTCAGTCAATTAATAATTCTAGTTATTGCACAGTGGGCTGGGCGGTGCAGACAGACAGACAGACAGACAGACAGACAGACAGACAGACAGACAGACAGACAGACAGACAGACAGACAGACAGAGAATGGCAGTCTTCTCTCTCTCACATCATCTGTACAGCTGAGACTTACGTATTTCTAAACAATGAATTGGAACACTTATAAAAAAAAAAGATTGAGTATTTTTCTTCTTTATCCAAACATTATTTGGCGTCAATTCAATTGGTCAAACAGCTATGGTACAAATTCAGAAAATAGTCTGTATAATAGGAATGGCAGTTACAGCATTTGAGACAGTTGGGATCTATGAGTATGAATCAAAGAAATACAGTAAGAGAGACATTTTAACCAAGGTACCATAGGTAAAACAGTCCCAAATGGAATTAAACTTTCACTGCTCCATACAAAATGCTTGTCTTACTTTACATTATTTTCTGTGATTTCTCAGACGCTCTTATCCAGAGCAACTTAAAGGAGCAATTAGGTTTAAATGCCTTGCTCAAAGGCACATCAACAGTTTTTTTCACCCAGTCGGCTCAGGTTTCAAACCAGTGAACTTTCTGTTACTGGCCCAGTGCTGTTAACCGCTAGGCTACCTGCCACCCACACGTCTACCTCAACAACCCAGTGAGGACACTGAGCGGATACAGTTCTGTTGAAGCACTACAAGAGGTTACCATGTTACGTATGGAGTCAAAACAGTATATCCTTAATTTATCAAAATGCAATTTGTAGAGCAAAAAAATCTTTTTCTGATTGACATATATTGAAATACACTGTAATACTATTTAGTGTGTGATAACACTGCATGCATGACCAGCCACATCTGTGATGATTCATTTCAGTTGGTCAGGAAATACATGCTGGTAGATGGTGCAGTCAGTAACACATCATTATGGAACCAAGGAGAGAAAGTCTGATCATTTTTCTCAGTGACTATATCAGAGTCAATTGAGCAAATACTTTTTACTGAATTGAATAATGCTCTTATAGTTTTTCTCTATCAAGCATTTTTGGAACTGTGGTTAAATGTCCGTATAGCAAAACAACAATGATCAAATGCTTAAATACATTTGTAGATTGTCTGATCATTTTCTTGTTTTTGTACCCGGATTGCATATCTTAGATTAACTTTAGCAAAAATGTCAATACAATTGTCATTAAAAAAAAAAATCACTGTTAAGTGTTTTGTTCACAGAATATCAACACATTGTTTTCATCAGAAGAGAACAGGTTGCAATGTGCTCCCTGTTTCCGGCAATCAGTTAATACTACTGCACAACATAGTCAATGGTTTATTTATAGTAAATCCGGTACAATATAGGGAAAGATCTACGCAATGCGGACAGCCTAAGTTTTAGGATTGTCTACAACATGCAGAGAAGCAGAAAATGAAGTTCAGTTCCTTCTAAGTACTCATGAGACAAGTCATCTCCAATATTACACACCTTTGGTTTGGTGAGGATTGAGGCCTATAAATTCAGTTGTGTTCCTCCACTGTATTCACCTTTCCTTATATCTATTGGGGATTGTGTTTCTGCCCGCCAATGGAAAATCTACAAACCTATGAGCAGAACAGCGCATGTATTGAATACATGGAATTGGATTGTGATGATACCAGTGAATGAATTCTGCAAACAATGTGCTTTGTTTTCCATGTTCTTTTTGATCAGGAATAATACTTGATTTGATGTGTATGAAATTGTTTGGTAAAGTATGCATAAAAGGAGAGTAATTGTCCATAATTCTGCACCATTTGATAGTTGTATTTCCTGTTTCGATCATCATGATGTAGTAGTGACTGCAAAGAAAATCTATTGACCAACTGGTATTTTTAAAAGACAGAATAACTTTGTTTTGTCAGCTATATGTACAGTGCATTCGGGAAAGTATTCAGACCCCTTGACTTTTTCCACATTTTGTTATGTTACAGCCTTATTCTAAAATGGATTAAATTATTTTTTCCCCCTCATAAACCTACACACAATACCCCAATGCGCTGTATGTTTGTGTTGATGTTTTTGCAGTAAGTCGTCTTCTTTTGATGAATTTGCAATTTCGGTGTCATTTAGCCTTGCTGAATGTATTTATGCATTTACTGTTTTGCAAGCAGCCACATAGTTCTGTGTGTTGTGAGCCTCGTTTTGAAAATGGACATTGTTCAACAGAAATGCTTGTATGCGATTGAGATTTGTTTTTACTTGAGGATAATCCCAAATGCTTATTTAAATGTACACGCTTGTGTTCCAAGGCACCAAGTGGAAGGGTCTCTGCTCCAGTCCACATCATTTCTACACTTCCTCTTTATGCACTAATGAAAACAACTCCTTAATTGTTTTTATCTCTTCACTGACAAAATGTTTGTCCTGTGCTCTCAGGCAGCAGAGTGTAACATTAATCAACATAAAAAACACTAGTCAGACATGAAGTGCAGTCTGAACATTCTGCTCCTTTCTGCCAAAGTGTCTGAGGAGATATATCAAAACAAAGCAATTTGCACTGTCATCATGGGCAGTAGAACAAGATCTCAATGAACTGCAGTCAAACTAGACCCTGAGTGGGAAGTGAGACATTTGTTAAACGTATATTTTAGTACTTTGAAAAGGCACAGATACCAAAAGAAACACCCTTACTTTGGGACCTTACTCAGTAAGAGTATTTTCATCCACATGTTCTCTTCCTTAAATAATACTTCCATTTGAGTTCCTGCCAAAACATAAGTTACGTGCATACCCAACAATCACGATAAGTGCTCTATAACAGAGCAATATGATTCCAGTTATTCCTATGAAATGGAAGAGATGGCCAATGAGAATAGAGATCGAACAGAACCAGCATCATGCAATATGGATGGGAGGAAAGTGCAGTATGTCCACTACCCAAGAAAAAACAACATATACATCTGCCACTGTAACTGTAACACCATGTGACATTTGACCCATTATGAGTACCACAAATACTGTTAGTTAGTGCGACTCCTACTTCATTGTTAATGCATGACTGTACTACACAAGTTGACCATCTACCCAGTCAACTTAATCCAAGCTAAAGGATCTCCGCCCAACCACCAAACTGGTCTTCACCAGTCCAACAGGAGATGAATAGTGTTGGGAGGCTGTGGGAGTTTTTCTCTGTTAGAAGTTTAGGCTCTGGTTTCTGTTAAGCAGACTGTGAAAAATTAATTTGTAAAAAGCGCTATATAGCCACAGATTAAATGCAATTGACTGATGATTGACTGATTGATTGAATGAGTAGTTAGCCCGGTCAGGGATATGTAGATAAATCTCCAGCAGAGGGCGCCAGCGTACAAGAGCAATGATTCCAAGTGCCTCAGTCAGTCAGTTGTAGCTATAGGTAGAATAGCGCCTTGTCTCTCATTCCCACAGCAGGCAGGACAGATCTTTGGGCCTTAACATATCGCACAGCTCTTCTCTCTTCAGCCATCCACAGCGCTGAGGCTGGGTACTGTAGTCCTACGTAGATGCAGTAACCAGAGGACTACAGCTGATCCGACTCCTCTCTGGAGCTGGAGCTGAGGCTAGGCCGGTACAAGCCTGGGGCCACAGTTCTGGGTGTAGGGGGCTCAGATGGGCATGTATTGGGCTGGGTGGAGGGCACTGTGGGGGCTTCGTACTGGGGCAGCTCACCTTCTAACGGCAGCTCCTCCCCGTCTGGCAGGTAGGGAGGCGGGGGGAGGTCGAACCACGGAGGCCGGCTGGAGGCGAGATGGAGAAATAGATAAGTTAAGGAGCGTACATATAATTATGCTACTATTGCACTGCTGCATTCTAACATCCTAACTAATAAATGGACAAATTATGGTCAGAAGTATTCTGAATTGTATTTAGTTAAGTTTAGAGACAGATCAATTCTTAGTTAGATTTGTGTGTATTAGGTAGTTGTTGTGAAATTGTTAGATATTACTTGTTAGATATTGTTGCACTGTCGGAACTAGAAGCACAAGCATTTCGCTACACCCGCAATGACATCCGCTAAACACGTGTACGTGACAAATACAATTTGATTTGATTTTGAATACAACACACACATTAAAATAGACAAAGCTACAGCTGGCAAAATGATAAGCCTCACACTACTCCCTCCAGTACACAACATTTACAGTATGTCTCAAATGATAAGCCTCACACTACTCCCTCCAGTACACAACATTTACAGTATGTCTCAAATGATAAGCCTCACACTACTCTCTCCAGTACACTACATTTACAGTATGTCTCAAATGATAAGCCTCACACTACTCTCTCCAGTACACAACATTTACAGTATGTCTCAAATGATAAGCCTCACACTACTCTCTCCAGTACACTACATTTACAGTATGTCTCAAATGATAAGCCTCACACTACTCTCTCCAGTACACTACATTTACAGTATGTCTCAAGCGGACTCAGCCTACCTGACATCCAGTACAGCCTGGGAGTAGGAAGGTGGTGAGTCCATGGGCATGCCAGCGGGGTAGAGGGCCCCAGACAGCAGCTGTAGCCCTGGGGGACCTGCAGGGTACTGGGCCGCAGCAGACGGGGAGGTGGGGGAGAGGCCAGGGCCAGCCGGGTGGACATGTCCCCGGTCTAGGATGACCAGGCGGGACAGCAGCAGGGGCTGGTGGTGGTGGTGGTGGTGGGAGGACCCCCGGACCCCACGGGGCAGCAGCACGCTGCGCTTCCTCTGATGGTGCAGGACCAGGGCCAACAGCGCCACCACCAGGACGAAGATGACAGCGCTGCCGATGACCGCGTAGGTGATGCTGGGGTAGTAGCGCAGCCGGTAGTCCAGGGTTACAAAGTCCTGACCTGGAGCCTCTGGAGGAGAGAAGGGAAATATATGGATATGTTTAATGTAGGACTAGCTCTAAGGGGCAAATGATCTTACAGTTATTTTCTAGAGAACCTATGCAGAGTTCAGGAGCTTAGTGTCTGAGATGAAAACAGAGAGCAACACTACGGGGAAAGTCAGATTACTGCTGTTGATGAGTGAGCAATGCATGCACACACACGCACGCACGCACGCACACACACACACACACACACACACACACACACACATACACACACACACACACACACACACACACACACACACACACACACACACACACACACACACACACACACACACACACAATAGTGGGATAGTAGTCATAAACACAGCAGCAGCCCACTGGTTGAAATGAACATGAGTTGCAACACTAATAAGGAACACTGTGCTTTATTATTCCAGATGAGAGGAGGGAAACATTTCCTGTATTGGGGAGGGGGGAGGGGGGGGGGGGGGGTAGTCTGGGGAGACCAAGGTCTGCCTGAATAACATGTGCGTCCCCCTCCCCCAACAGTCACCACTAAACAATCACCAACACCCCTTCCCCATGTCATGGTGATGCTCATTCACTCAGACCCGGCCGTTCCTTCCCTCTGTTCCCTGGTCCTATTCATTATGCGCTGAGCTCTGCAGAGAGTGGTCCAAAACAAAAATGAAATACTACAGTAATTAGTGCAGTAAAAGAAAAACAGATAAAGGGATTCCACCGCTGCTACCCGGCCCTCCCGCCAGACGCACAGACAAAAGGAACTCATAATCAGGCCGATCACCACTTTCAGAATATTCGGGGCTCAGTCCTGAAGACCAGGGAGTGAGGGGTTTGTGGGTTCAAGAAAAAAGGGGCCGTTCTAAAATAATAAATTCTACGTCATTGTACATGACTGGATACATTACAATAATACTTTTTTATACCACAAAAATGATCAAAATGACAAGCGACTCTGACATTGACATACTGAGATCAATAAAAATGAATGACCCATGTCTTAAAAACAACCAATAGCATAGGCCTCATGTGTGTGTAAAATCTCTATTACTTTCAATTGCTAGACTAATGATCACGAGCACTTCCCTAAACTTAGCTAACAATTGTCTGCCTAATTTTGACCAAATATCCAAACAGAGATTCAGTGAAAACAAAAATCTGACATTGATTGAATTATCAAGATGAATTCCCATGTTTGTCTCAAAGCAGCGCAATGACACTGTTCCAATGATCAGTTGACCACACGGCAATTGCTTTACATTCATTATAACCAGTGGTGTAGTGCTAGTTTTTTATGTAGCCTACCGGAGCACCATTTTTGTATAATTATTACGCCATTATTTCTGAATGAAAGTTGGTACCGACATGAATTTTAGAATGTACATACAATGCATCATCCAAATTGTATGATTGCCTTTGCCTACACATACTGTAAGTAGCTAAAGGAAAACGTTATATTTGTAAAATCCTAAAACCAAAAATTAGGCCTGCCTTATTATGAATTAGGCCATCATCACTGTCAATCGTGAATGATAATTATTCACGTTTTACAGGTGAAACGTCCATGCTTCATGGCAACCATTTGATCCCAATCACTTTCGTGTGAATATGCATTTCAATCTTCTTGAAAGCTATACAGTAAGTAAGTAACCGGCCGAACTAATCCCATTTGAGACCAGATGGAGTTAAACACAGCCACCTCATGAGAAAAATATTAAACATTTCAGCACAATCGTCCTACATTGTCATAAGAAACTACATGGTGTTTTTGGCATAACAGTAGCCTGACATTTTCTGCAGCCGCATTATCATGTTATTATATTCGGTTTATATTTGGATTGATAAGTAATCATTAAGCGATCTTGCGAGACATAGCACCATTCTGAAAAGTTGGGGAGCGTCGCTCTGTTGCGCACCCCGGATTATAACGGTTGGATAACTTCGGGAGTGTCACGTAACCACAGCTCTATGAATTAAGTGGCACATTCAATTGACACATTTCTTTTTAAACCATTGCAGCAGCACAAAAGCTTATTGGCTGACGCAAAATCATTTGGGGATAAAGCCCCAAAAGCCAGGTCCTGGTGACGTCCATGCTCATAATGCCCGCACATAAACAATGGGTGAGTATTTGGTGCGTTTAGCGATAGAGGGCCTATATGAAAAGGCTACTGTTTTGTGTCTACTGCACTACCTGCCCCGTGCTATTGAACTGGTGTTTCTGATGCAGACACATCAGAATAGAAGCACACACGCATCTTTCTATTCCATAAGGGAGCTTTGCCACTCCCAGATGACACCATCACCTCTAGCAGAGTCTCTATACTCTCAGTGCTCATAAACCTTTCCCCCCTGGGGAGGTAGAGGGCCAGGGTTCACACAGGCTCTGCCTGCTGTTCCCACAGTCCACTTTAATCATACCAGAGGGCCTTCTCTCACCCCCTTCTTCTCCTATCCTCTCTCCTCTCAGTGCCCGCTCTCCCTTCTTAGTACCTGCACTGCCTCCTCCCCCATCCTCCCGGCTCTCCCCTCCTGCTCTCTTCCATCTCCCTCAGCCTCTCCGTCTTGGCTCCTGCTCTCTCAACCTCTCCTCAATAGGCAGTAATTTCCTTCCATGTAGCTGGAACATGAACATGTCATACAACAACTACCCTCAGTCTATATTATACACTCAATAAAACATACAACCATCTCTCTCTCTCAGCAGTTAGTCTGATGCCTCCACTGTGCGGTGGTACAGGTCATTCTACAGCCATGCTTCTCCACCTCTTCTACTTCTCTTATCATCCCTTGTGTCTGTCTTGTACAGCCTCTCTCCTGTGGTGGTAAAGTCCGTGGTGGAATTGAAATGAAAAGGGCAAAGAAAAAAATGGACTGCGGACTGTGTGAATCAATTACTAGAAAACTCTACAGTGTGTTCTCTAACATTACGTCCGAGACCATACACGGGTGTAGGATAAATGGCAGTGTGTTTGACAGCCTGACTCAGAAATGCAGTCCCACCAGGTGTATTCTTGTCGTTTGAACTGAGAGAGGATGTGGAGTGGGAGGTAGATCCTTTAAAGTGTCATCACAGAAACACAAGGGTGCAGTTACAGTGTGACACACAAACCTAAAAACAAAGCCTGAAACATAAAGTCATTTCTACCTGCCTAATCTCTTTCTTACTCCTGATCCAGATGCATAGACAGGAGAAAGACAGACAGGAAAGTGAGACACGGTATTGGAGAATGACTGCTATATTGAGGGCCAACATATTGAACATGCAGTGGTTACAACGAGCAGCACTGAAACTCTTCTTTGTCTAATCAAATCAAACTATGACAGACATTAACAGAACACTGCCATTTTATTGCTGGGATACAGGGGATTTCTTTCTCTACATACCTTAACACATAATGTATTCACATACTCTCCTTTAGAAGAGAGAAAAAAAAAGCAAGGGCGAAAACACACTTTCTGCTGCTATAACATTCCACTGCTTCTAGAATGTTTCATCAGTTGATTGGTGTGTTTGCTTCATTCCATGGAGGGGGGGGGGGGGAACGCCGTGTGACGGTTGATAATTACAGGTGTTGGTTCAGCTGGCGGCACGGACATAACAGCGAGAGAGGTTTGTGATGATGGTGCAAAGATGGTGTCAGTGACAAAGCAGGCCGCTCCTCAGATCAACACATTAGCTTGAGCCAGAGTAAAGATGGCCATGCTGTGGGGTGGAGCAGTGGTGAGACATACCACTAGGGGGCAGTCTGTTCCTATATTTTCACAACATTTTGGGAAAACTGGTTCCTCTCAGTGCAGGCCTAAAACCTCAAACAGGACTATTCCTCCTGTCCAAGCTCCCCCAGTGAAGGGAGGCCAACACCCCTCACCCCCTGGGCAGCCCTCCAGAGCAACAGCAGAAGAAGGGGTAAAACATAGCCCAAACAGGAGGACAAGCCATCTGGCTAACAGGCTTCAAACATACCCCGACGCACGTGCGCACTCACACACATACTAAGTGAGAAAAAAGCAATAAACACATTTCAAAAATTACAACACGTCTTTCATTCTGGTCCAAATCTGCTAACTAAATCCTAACCCTCATGGAGGGAAATCTATAAATAAAAAACAACAAACAAGTAGTAGGGGCCATGCTGTTCATGCTTACGTATGCTAGCTACTCACTCTCAGATTCCTCTGTCTGTGGAACAGTATGTAGAGAGGGAAAAACAAACTCTTAAAAATGACTGTGGTGGATGTGGTGGGCAACTTGGCTGAGGGACTGACACCATACTACCCCTCTCCTCTCCTCTCCGAATTCCATTGGCTGTCTGGCCATGCTGCTCTCTTTAGCAGTGATAGCATAGCGTAGCATGTTAGCTGCTCCCTGACAGACACCAGCACACCATTACTCCTCCCTGCCTGCTGCTGCTGCGTTATTAGTGTTCATGTGTCATGTCCCGTGTGAGCCTCTCCTGTTATTATGTTTTGAGAGAGGGGAAGAGAATGACAGAGAGTGTTAGGATGAGTGAGAAAGTGAGGATGAGAGCGAAAGAGAGAGGTAGGGTGGGATCAACAACATGGAGGGAACAACAGAGAGAAAAAGAGAGAGTGAGTGAGGCCACGATAGAGAGTGAGAGAGAAAAATAAAAGAGCCAAAGGTAGTGAGGGAGGGAGGCAGCCCCCAGGACCGCAGAGCTGGGCGGAGAGGTTTTCATGCTCTATCAGGTCTAGATTTGCCTGTCCTGTAATAACTTGTCTGCTCCATTGCCTGCAACTATCACCACGGCCATTACACTCAGTCACACGGTTACAGCAGCACGACCAGCCATGTTTGGAGGCAGGCAATGGAGACCACGAACAGATTACACCCCATCCATACACACTGGGAGAGGATGGAGGGATTGAGGAATGGAGGGGGTGAAAGACTGATAGAAGGAATAGAAGTGAAGAAGAAAGAGTGATACAGGGTGAAGGGAGGGATGTTGGGACAAAGTGAAAGAGTGGATTAATAAAATGTATTGCAGGGAGCCAGACTTGGCTGGAATAGTGCAACAAAGACTTGTCATTAGGGATTCCAGTGAAGAAAACGGTTGGGTGCTTTGGTGCAACACAGAGTGTGTCAAAGACTTTCAAATGCAGAATTCCTTAGAGATAAGCGGTGGGGTGCTGGTGTGATGTGTATGTGGTTGGGGGGACAGAACCTTCTTCAGGAATAGCAAGAAAAGGGAGGGGTCAGTGGTTAGAAAGAGCTTTGACTACAGGCCCCTCCTACTGAACCCGAGGGGCCCGTCTCCATGGTAACTGTGTGCTTTGGGCCGAGAGGTGAGAGAGGAAGGGAAGGGTGGGAGTAGTGGCTGTACACACACACTGATGCCCCCTGGGAGTACTTTCATCCATGTCAGAGAGACAAAGGGAGTCGGTCTGTCCGTCTGTCTGTCTGTCTGTCTGTCTGCAGTCTGCAGGATCCACAGGTTTAGGACAGACCTCCCAGAGGAGACAGCTATGCTGTGTGCGTGTGTGTGTGCGTTCAAAGAGAGCTATCACAAAACCCCATGGATGCAGCAGGACACTATGAGAGAGATACAGAGCCATGGCCACTGCCAAACCTTTTTATCTGATGTCCTTTATCATTTTATTTATGCAGGTGAGGCTCTTTGAGATAAAACATCTCCTTTTGATGTGTAAAACAGCAGCAATCAGACTCATTAAAAGGTAAAAGTATACAGACATATATAGATATAGCGCCACAGCCAGTAAGCAGGGTAAAAATAACTTCATGACAGGAACAGGAAATTAGACCATTCTGATTTTTCACAAAAATACCCAAAAAGGTTGTTTTTAAAAATGTGGATGTAGCTGCTGTGTTTGAAGTCAGGGGCTGACGGGGAGAGCTGGTGATGCTGTTACGGGGAGAATTGACACCATCGGTGGCAATGTTTGGAGCTAGGGAAAGGGGGATACCTAGTCAGTTGTACAACTGAATGCGTCTTCCCCATTTAACCCAACCTCTGAATCAGAGAGGTGTGGGGGACTGCCATAATCGACATCCACGTCTTTGGTTCCAGGTAAACAGTGGGTTAAACTGCCTTACTCAGGGACAGAACGACATATTTTTACCATGTCAGCTCGGAGATTCAATCCAGCAACCTTTTGGCCACACGAGAGAGAGTGTGACTAAACTCTCAATGATCGGCTATGAAAAGCCAACTGACATTTACTCTTGAGGTGCTGACTTGTTGCACCCTCGACAACTACTGTGATTATTATTATTTGACCATGCTGGTCATTTATGAACATTTTAACATCTTGACCATGTTCTGTTATAATCTCCACCCGGCACAGCCAGAAGAGGACTGGCCACCCCTCATAGCCTGGTTCCTCTCTAGGTTTCTTCCTAGATTTTGGCCTTTCTAGGGAGTTTTTCCTAGCCGCCGTGCTTCTACACCTGCATTACTTGCTGTTTGGGGTTTTAGGCTGGGTTTCTGTACAGCACTTTGAGATATCAGCTGATGTAAGAAGGGCTATATAAATACATTTGATTTGAGAGTGTGAGAGAGAGCGTGTGAGAGAGTGTGAGAGAGTGTGAGAGAGAGAGTGTGAGAGAGAGAGCGTGTGTGTGAGAGAGAGAGAGAGAGAGAGGAGAGAGAGGAGAGAGGGAGGGGGGGAGAGAGAGAGAGAGAGGAGAGAGAGAGAGAGGAGAGAGAAGAGAGAGAGAGAGAGAGAGAGGAGAGAGAGAAGAGAGAGAGAGAGAGAGAGAGAGAGAGAGAGGAGAGAGGAGAGAGAGAGAGAGAGAGAGAGAGAGAGAGAGAGAGAGAGAGAGAGAGAGAGAGGAGAGAGAGAGAGAGAGAGAGAGAGAGAGAGAGAGAGAGGAGAGAGAGGAGAGAGAGGAGAAGAGAGAGGAGGCTAATTACTGGGTAAGGAAAGGCATGAAAACAAAGAGAGAGAGAATGAAACAGCGGTGAGGAGTAAGAGAGGGAGAGAGCTGTGTATGGTTGTATGTTTTTTTGAGTATATAATATAAACTGAGTGCAAAACCGGAGACAAATTCAGCTCCAATAACTCCTGTGGTATATGTGTCAACAGCAACCTTAGGAAAATCCTCTGCATTATCATTAACAGCAGACTCCTACATTTCCTCAGTGAAAACAATGTCCTGAGCAAATGTCAAATTGGCTTTTTATTAAATTTCCATATGACAGACCATGTACTCACCCTGCACACACCAATTGACAAACAAACAAAACAAAAGCAAAGTCTTCTCATGCTTTGTTGATTTCAAAAAAGCTTTTGACTCAAATTGGCATGAGGATCTGTTATATAAGTTAATGGAAATCGGTGTTGGGGGAAAACATAGTATATTATAATATCCATTTACAAAACAACAAGTGTGCGGTTAAAATTGGCAAAAAACATTGATTTCTTTCCTAAGGGCCAGGGGCCGAGACAGGGATGCAGCATGAGCCCCACCCTCTTCAACATTTATATCAACAAATTGGCAAGGGCTCTAGAACTATCTGAAACACCCGGCTTCACCCAACTAGACTCTGAAGTAAAATGTTTACTGTTTGCAGATGATCTGGTACTTCTGTCCCCAACCAAGGAGGGCCTACACCAGCACCTAGATCTTCTGCACAGATTCTGTCATACTTGGGTCCTTGGGCTCAGTTCATCTCAGTATGACAAAAATAATGGTGTTCCAAAAAAGGTCCAAAGACCACAAATACAAATTCCACCCACACAAAAAATGCTACCTACCTCGGCCTAAACATCAGCACCACAGGTAACTTCCACAAAGCTGTGAACGATTTGAGAGACGAGGCAAGAAGGGCCTTCTACGCCATCAAAAGGAACATAAAGGTTGACATCTCAATTAGGATCTGGCTAAAAAATATTAGGATCAGTTATAGAACCCATTGTTCTCTGTGGTTGTGAGGTCTCAGGTCCACTCACCAACCAAGAATTCACAAAATGGAACAAACACCAAATTGAGACTCTGCATGCAGAATTCTGCAAAAATATCCACTGGGTACAACATAAAATACCAAATAATGCAAGTAGAGCAGAATTAGGATGCAAATAATCCACATCCAGAAAAGAGCAATTATATTCTACAACCACCTAAAAGGAAGCGATTCTCAAACCCTCCATAATAAAGTCTTCAACTACAGAGAGACTAACCAGGAGAAAAGTCCCTTCAGCAAACTGGTCCTGGGGCTCTGTTCACAAACACAAACAAGACAGCAACACAACTAGGCCACAAGAAAAGGGCAACCAAAGTAGCACCAACAACCATTGTAAATTCATCTATATTTATCTGTTTATTTATTTTCCCTTTTGTATTTCAACTATTTACACATTGTTATAACACTGTACATAGCCAATAATAGAACATTTGAAAGATCTATGTTCTTTAAATCCTTTTGTGAGTTTAATGTTTACTGTTAATTTCTGATTGTCTATTTCCCTTGTTTATTTCCCTTTTGTTTGTTGTCTATTTCACTTGTTTTGGCAATGTAAACATATGTTTCCCATGCCAATAAAGCCCCTTGAATTGAATTGAGGGAGAGAGCAAGAGCGCGAGAGAGAGAGAGCAAGAGCGCGAGAGAGAGAGAGCGAGAGAGCGAGAGAGAGAGAGAGAGAGAGAGACACACACACACACCTTGTGTCACACCTAGAGATGTATAATAAACAAACAGGTCCTTTAGCTCACTCATTCTTACAGCAACAAATCCTCCTCTACCCCATGCCCTAGGTTATGAAAACTAGCAGAATTTAGGATATGTTCCCCTTCAAATGTACGCGGCTTATATCAAATCCCATTAGATTAGCCTATAGACTCAATCAGCACTGGGTATTTATCCAACTTAATACCTTCCTTGGGGTTCCTGTCCTAACGTTCACAGGCTTTGAACAGGGAAATCCAACTGGGTACATGTTAAATGTTAGACATATTTCAAGCTACCTTTAGAGGACTTTATATTGCTCCCCTTAGATCTAATAGAATAGAATATGCCTCACACTAAATGATACCAGGAGAATTGTAGCTACAGGATTTTAACTCAAAGTGCTCCCCCTCTGGCCAGGAAAGTATATCGCAGTGGCTGGAGAAAACATAGTCAAGTCTTTAGATTTAGATTTGATTAGGATCCCCATTAAGCTGACGCCACGACAACAGCTAGTCTACCTGGGGTCCAACAAAATAAAAAAAGACATTACAGACAAAAAGGTTTGGGAGCATAGATGGGACACTGATCTGCAAATGAGGTTGGGGGCTGACACACAGGCACGGACCGAGCATTTCTCATTGTAACTCTAGCCACATGGGAACTGGTGGTGACAGGAGTCTTTGTGAGCGTCTGAAGATCAGGTTGAAGGTGATTTAGTGCTCAGCACAGGAGATCATATGTGGCAGGGGTAATGAAAATACAACGTGAGTGGGTTCTCCATATCTCCTTCTCACACACACACACACACACCCCACAGTTGGACCAGTCTGGGCATGGCTTATCTGCAACAGTAACAGAGACCAGTGGCTTTTCCACATAGACCCAGTGTATTCAGCCTTGACATGTTCTGATAAAGTTGAGCCCAGAGTGGACTGGAAGGGAGGGAAGACCGGAGGGAGGGAGGCTCACACTCTGGCTCCTGGTGAGTCGATCAGAGTAACATACATCCACCCCGCTTGGCCAATACACACATGCAGTACATGCAAGTACTACAGACAGATAAACATGCATATTACCCACACATGCGCACACACACAGACACTACCCTTGGTTCTGAAATGCACTAAGGTTTCAGATGCAGTTCATAGCATCGAAACCACTCTCCTTAAACACTGGGCCTGTCCAGCCCTATGGACGGGAGAGGGCGTTGGTCTTATCACTGTCCACAACACAGCCAATATTTATGGACCACACTACTGCAGATACAGTTGAAGTCAGAAGTTTAAATACACCTTAGCCAAATACATTTAAACTCAGTTTTTCACAATTCCTGACATTTAATCCCAGTACAAATTCACTGTCTTAGGTCAGTTAGGATCACCACTTTATTTTAAGAATGTGAAATGTCAGAATAATTGTAGAGAGAATTATTTATTTCAGCTTTTATTTATTTTATCACATTCCCAGTGGGTCAGAAGTTTGCAAACACTCAATTAGTGTTTGGTAGCATTGCCTTTAAATGGTTTAACTTGGGTCAAATGTTTCGGGTAGCCTTCCACAAGCTTCCCACCATTTTGGCCCATTCCTCCTGAGAGAGCTGGTGTAACTGAGTCAGGTTTGTAGGCCTCCTTGCTCGCACACGCTTTTTCAGTTCTTCCCAAAAATCTTCTATGGGATTGAGGTCAGGGCTTTGTGATGGCCACTCCAATACCTTGACTTTGTTGTCCTTATACCATTTTGCCACAACTTTGGAAGTATGCTTGGGGTCATTGTCCATTTAAAAGACCCATTTGCAACCAAGCTTTAACTTCCTGACTGATGTCTTGAGATGTTGCTTCAATATATCTACATAATTTTCCTGCCTCATGATGCCATGTATTTTGTGAAGTGCACCAGTCCCTCCTGCAGCAAAGCACCCCCACAACATGATGCTGCCACCCCCGTGCTTCACGGTTGGGATGGTGTTCTTCGGCTTGCAAGTATCCCCCTTTTTCCTCCAAACATAATGATGGTCATTATGGCCAACAGTTCTATTTTTTGTTTCATCAGACCAGAGGCCATTTCTCCAAAAAGTATGATCTTTGTCCCAATGTGCAGTTGCAAACCGTAGTCTGGCTTTTTTTAATGGAGGTTTTGGAGCAGTGGCTTCTTCCTTGTTGAGCAGCCTTTCAGGTTATGTCAATATGGAAGTCATTTTACTGTGGATATAGATATTTTTGTACCTGTTTCCTCCAGCATCTTCACATGGTCCTTTGCTGTTGTTCTGGGATTGATTTGCACTTTTCGCACCAAAGTACGTTCATCTCTAGGAGACAGAATGTGTCTCCTTCCTCAGCGGTATGACGTCTGTGTGGTCCCATGGTGTTTATACTTGACTACTATTGTTTGTACAGATGAACGTGGTACCTTCAGGCGTTTGTAAATTGCTCCCATGGATGAATCAGACTTGTGTTTGTCTACAATTTCTTGGCTGATTTCTTTTGATTTTCCCATGATGTCAAGCAAAGAGGCACTGAGTTTGAAGGTAGGCCTTGAAATACATCAACAGATACATCTCCAATTGACTCAAATGTTGTCAATTAGCCTATCAGAAGCTTCTAAAGCCATTACATAATCTTCTGGAATTTTCCAAGCTGTTTAAAGGCACAGTCAACTTAGTGTATGTAAACTTCTGACCCAGTGGAATTGTGATACAGTGAATTTTAAGTGAAATAATCTGTCTGTAAATAATTGTTGGAAAAATTACTTGTGTCATGCACTAAGTAGATGTCCTAACCGACTTGCCAAAACTATAGTTTGTTAACAAGAAATTTGTGGAGTGGTTGAAAAACAAGTTTTAATGACTCCAACCTAAGTGTATGTAAACTTCCCACTTCAACTGTATATGGCTCTACTCAGCTCTGCCTGGGTGGAAGAGAAGGCAAGGTGGCTCTTGGGATGTAGCAAGATTCCCTCGTTGCATTGTCAAGTCTGTCTGTTCACATACCACTCTCTCTCTCTCTCTCTCTCTCTCTAATGAGCTTTATTGGCATGGAAACATATGTTAAGCAATACATTTTATTTACAGTAAACATTACACAAAAGTTCCAAAAGAATAAAGACATTTCAAATGTCATATTATGGCTATGTATAGTGTTATAACAATGTGGAAATAGTAAAAAAAAAAAAAAAAAAAAAGGGAAAATAAATCTTCACTGGTTGTACTTTTCTTGTGGCTACAGGTCACACATCTTGCTGCTGTGATTGCACACTGTGATATTTCACCTAATAGATATTGGAGTTGATCAAAAATGGAGAATTAAAAATTTGTGGGCAGAGTGCACAAAGCCTGTGTTCTCTTGAGAGCCAGGTCTGCCTACAGTGGCCTTTCTCAATAGCAAGTCTATGCTATTGATACCTTAAAAAAAGGTAGAGGAGTGGTTTTTGTGATGGCGCCGGAGGGGAAGGCTGCTGTCTTATCGGCTCGTAACCAACCATGCTATTTTGTTTGTTTTTTCACGTTGTTCGTAACTTGTTTTGTACATAATGTTACTGCTACCGTCTCTTATGACCAAAAAGACCTTCTGGACATCAGAACTGCGAATGCTCACCTCAAACTGGATGAAGACTTCTTCAATGAGTCGGATGGGAGGGATATAATACAGACACCCGACCAGGCCCAGATCCCCATGATTCACTGAAGAAGGAAACGCAGATTTTGCGGAAAGAGATCAGGGTGCTTTGTGAGGATCAGGCGACGAGTGGCTAATCTGCCCATTCCTTCCGTCCTGCTAGCTAACGTTCAATTGCTGGAAAATAAATGGGACGAACTGAAAGCACGTTTATCCTAAACTCAGCAAAAAAATAAACATCCTCTGACTATCAACTTAACATGTGTAAATATTTGTATGAACATAACTAGATTCAACAACTGAGACATAAACTGAACAAGTTCCACAGACATGTGACTAACAGAAAAGGAATAATGTATCCCTGAACAAAGGGGGGGGGGGCAAAATCAAAAGTAACAGTCAGTATCTGGTTTGGCCGACGTTGTTGCCGGTGATGTCTGGTGAGGACCTGCCTTACAACAGGCCTACAAGCCTCCAGCCACTCTCAGTCTATTGCAGACAGTCTGAGCACTGATGGAGAGATTGTGCATTCCTGGTGTAACTTGGGAAGTTGTTGTTGCCATCCTGTACCTGTCCCGCAGGTTTGATGTTCGGATGTACCGATCCTGTGCAGGTGTTGTTACACGTGGTTTACCACTGCGAGGACGATCAGCTGTCCGTCCTGTCTCCCTGTAGCTCTGTCTTAGGCGTCTCACAGTACGGTCATTGCAATTTATTGCCCTGGCCACATCTGCAGTCCTCATGCCTCCTTGCTGCATGCCTAAGGCACGTTCACACAGATGAGCAGGGACCCTAGGCATCTTTCTTTTTGTGTTTTTCAGAGTCAGTGAGAAAGGCACCTTCAGTGTCTTAAGTTTTCATAACTGTGATCTTAATTGCCTACCGTCTGTAAGCTGTTAGTGTCTTAACTTCCGTTCCACAGGTGCATGTTCATTAATTGTTTATGGTTCATTGAACAAGCATGGGAAACAGTGTTTAAACCCTTTACAATGAAGATCTGTGAAGTTATTTGGATTTTTACGAATTATGTTTGAAAGACAGGGTCCTGAAAAAAGAACTTTTTTTTTTTGCTGAGTTTACCAACGGGACATTAAAAACTGTAATATCTTTTGTTTCACATAGTCGTGGCTGAACGACAACATTAAGAACATACAGCGAGGGAAAAAAGTATTTGATCCCCTGCTGATTTTGTACGTTTGCCCACTGACAAAAGAAATTATCAGTCTATAATTTTAATGGTAGGTTTATTTGAACAGTGAGAGACAGAATAACAACAAAAAAATCCAGAAAAACGCATGTCAAAAATGTTATAAGATGATTTGGATTTTAATGAGGGAAATAAGTATTTGATCCCTCTGCAAAACATGACTTAGTACTTGGTGGCAAAACCCTTGTTGGCAATCACAGAGGTCAGACGTTTCTTGTAGTTGGCCACCAGGTTTGCACACATCTCAGGAGGGATTTTGTCCCACTCCTCTTTGCAGATCTTCTCCAAGTCATTGAGGTTTCGAGGCTGACGTTTGGCAACTCGAACCTTCAGCTCCCTCCACAGATTTTCTATGGGATTAAGGTCTGGAGACTGGCTAGGCCACTCCAGGACCTTAATGTGCTTCTTCTTGAGCCACTCCTTTGTTGCCTTGGCTGTGTGTTTTGGGTCATTGTCATGCTGGAATACCTATCCACGACCCATTTTCAATGCCCTGGCTGAGGGAAGGAGGTTCTCACCCAAGATTTGACGGTACATGGCCTCGTCCATCGTCCCTTTGACGAGGTGAAGTTGTCCTGTCCCCTTAGCAGAAAAACACCCCCAAAGCATAATGCTTCCCACCTCCATGTTTGACGGTGGGGTGGGTGTTCTTGGGGTCATAGGCAGCATTCCTCCTCCTCCAAACGCGGCGAGTTGAGTTGATGCCAAAGAGCTCCATTTTGGTCTCATCTGACCACAACACTTTCACCAGTTGTCCTCTGAATCATTCAGATGTTCATTGGCAAACTTCAGACGGGCATGTATATGTGCTTTCTTGAGCAGGGGGACCTTGCGGGCGCTGCAGGATTTCAGTCCTTCACGGCGTAGTGTGTTACCAATTGTTTTCTTGGTGACTATGGTCCCAGCTGCCTTGAGATCATTGACAAGATCTTCCCGTGTAGTTCTGCGCTGATTCCTCACCGTTCTCATGATCACTGCAACTCCACAAGGTGAGATCTTGCATGGAGCCCCAGGCCGAGGGAGATTGACAGTTCTTTTGTGTTTCTTCCATTTTCGAATAATCGCACCAACTGTTGTCACCTTCTCACCAAGCTGCTTGGCGATGGTCTTGTAGCCCATTCCAGCCTTGTGTAGGTCTACAATCTTGTCCCTGACATCCTTGGAGAGCTCTTTGGTCTTGGCCATGGTGGAGAGTTTGGAATCTGATTGATTGATTGCTTCTGTGGACAGGTGTCTTTTATACTGGTAACAAGGTGAGATTAGGGGCACTCCCTTTAAGAGTGTGCTCCTAATCTCAGCTTGTTACCTGTATAAAAGACACCTGGGAGCCAGAAATCTTTCTGATTGAGAGGAGGTCAAATACTTATTTCCCTCATTAAAATGCAAATCAATTTATAACATTTTTGACATGCGTTGTTCTGGATTTTTTTGTTGTTATTCTGTCTCTCACTGTTCAAATAAACCTACCATTAAAATTATAGACTGATCGTTTCTTTGTCAGTGGGCAAACATACAAAATCAGCAGGGGATCAAATACTTTTTTCCCTCACTGTACAGCTGGTGGATTATACACTATCGGCAGGACAGAACAGTAGCCTCTGGTAAGACACCCCCTGCGGGGGTCTATGCATTTATGTAAACAACAGCTGGTGCATAATATCTAAGGAAGCCTCAAGGTTTTGCTCGCCTGAGGTAGAGTATCTCATGATAAGCTGTGGAACACACTATCTACTTAGACAGTTTTCATCTGTATTTTTCATAGCTGTCTACATACCACCACAGACCGATGCTGGCACTAAAACCGCACTCAAAGAGCTGTATACTGCCATAAGAAAACAGGAAAACGCTCATCCAGAGGTGACGCTCCTAGTGGCCGGGGACTTTAACGTAGGGAAACATAAATCAGTTTTACCTGATTTCTATCAGCATGTTAAATGTGCAACCAGAGGGAAAATAATTCTACACCGCCTATACTCCACACACAGAGACGGGTACAAAGCTCTCCCTCGTTCTCCCTCACCCTCCATTTGGCAAATCTGACCATAATTCTATTCTCCTGATTCCTGTGTACAAGCAAAAATGAAAGCAGGAAGCACCAGTTATTGTCTATAAAAAAGTGGTCAGATGAAGCAGATACTAAACTACAGGACTGTTTTGCTAGCACAGACAAGAATATGTTCTGGGATTCTTCCGATGGCATTGAGGACTACACCACATAAGTCACTGGCTTTATCAATAAGTGCATCGAGGACGTCGTCCCCACAGTGACTGTACGTACATACCCCAACCAGAAACCATGGATTACAGGCAACATTCACATTGAGCTAAAGGGTAGAGCTGCCACTTTCAAGGAGTGGGACTCTAACCCGGAAGCTTATAAGATATCCTGCTATGCCCTCCTATGAACCATCAAACAGGCAAAGTGTCAATACAGGACTAAGATTGAATCGTACTACACCGGCTCCAACGCTCGTCGGATGTGGCAGGGCCTGCAAACTATTACAGACTACAAAGGGAAGCACAGCCGAGAGCTGCCCAGTGACACGAGCCTACCAGACAAGCTAAATAACGTCTATGCTCGCTTCGAGGCAAGTAATACTGAAACATGCATGAGAGCATCAGCTGTTCCGGACGACTGTGTGATCACCCTCTCCGCAGCCAATGTGAGTAAGACCTTTAAACAGGTCAAAATTCACAAGGCCACAGGGCCAGACCGATTACCAGGATGTGTACTCCGAGCATTCGCTGACCAACTGGCAAGAGTCTTCAGTGACATTTTCAACCTATCCCTAATATCAACATGTTTCAAGCTGACCATCATAGTACCTGTGCCCAATAACACTAAGGTAACCTGCCTAAATGACTACCGACCTGTAGCACTCACGTCTGTAGCCATGAAATGTTTTGAAAGGCTGGTCATGGCTCACATCAACACCATTATCCCAGAAGCCCTAGACCCACTCCAACTTGCATACTGCACCAACAGATCCACAGATGATGCAATCTCTATTGCACTCCACACTGCCCTTTCACACCTGGACAAAAGGAACACCTATGTGAGAATGCTATTCATTGACTACAGCTCAGCGTTCAACACCATAGTGCCCTCAAAGCTCATCACTAAGCTAAGGACCTTGGGACTAAACACCTCCCTCTGCAACTGGATCCTGGACTTCCTTACGGGCCACCCCCAGGTGGTAAGGGTAGGTAACAATACATCCGCCACACTGATCCTCAACACGGGGGCCCCTCAGGGTTGAGTGCTCAGTCTCCTCCTCTACTCCCTGTTCACTCATGACTGCACAGCCAGGCACGACTCCAACACCATCATTAAGTTTGCTGATGACACAACAGTGGTAGGCCTGATCACAGACAACGATGAGACAGCCTATAGGGAGGAGGTCAGAGACCTGGCCATGTGGTGCAAGGACAACAACCTCTCCCTCAACGTGATCAAGACAAAGGAGATGATTGTGGGCTAAAGGAAAAGGAGGACCGAGCATGACCCCATTCTCATCGACGGGGCTGTAGTGGAGCAGGTTGAGCGCTTCAAGTTCCTTGGCGTCCACATCACCAACAAACTAACATGGTCCAAGCACACCACGACAGTCATGGAGAGTGCACGACAAAACCTATTCCACCTCAAGAGACTGAAATGATTTGGCATGGGTCCTCGGATCCTCAAAAGGTGTTACAGCTGCACCATCGAGAGCATCCTGATGGGTTGGATCCCTGCCTGGTATGGCAACTGCTTGGCCTCTGACCAGATTGTAGTGCGTACGGCCCAGTACATCACCGGGGCCAAGTTTCCTGCCATCCAGGACCTCTTTACCAGGCGGTGTCAGAAGAAGGCCCTAAAAAAGTCCTCAACTGGCAGCTTCATTAAATAGTACCCAGCAAAACACCAGTCTCAACGTCAACAGTGAAGAGGCGACTCCAGGATGCTGGCCTTCTTCTCTTTGACTTGTGAGGTGTCTGTTTCTGAAACTAGACACTCTAATGAACTTGTCCTCTTGCTTCGTTGTCCAGTTTTCAGCTGTGCTAACATAATTGCAAAAGGGTTTTAAACTTGGATTAGCTAACACAATTGGAACACAGGAGTGATGGTTGCTGATATTGGGCCTCTGTACGCCTATGTAGATATGTAGATATTCCATAAAAAAATCTGCCGTTTCCAGCTACAATCGTCATTTACATCATTAACACTGTCTACAATGTATTTATTTTAATGAATAAAAAAATTTGCTTTTCTTTCAAAAACACGGACCTAAGTGACCCCAAACTTTTGAACGGCAGTGTATGTGTGGCTGTCATGTTGAGGTCCTTGCTGCAGGGGCGGGGGGCAGAAGGGGTTATCTGGGGAGGCCTATATAGAGTGTGGCCAGGGTTTGTTTGGGGGGGTCTCAGCTGGTTGGGGTGTGGCTGGTGATGCTGTGGTCTGGGTGTAGGTCCTCTTGGCGTGGGTTCTCTCAGAGCAGGTGCTTCGGGAGGGTGTCTGGCTGGTCTTAGTGAGGTGTCCATGCTCTGAGACTCCTGTGTGAGGTGCTGGGGCAGCAGTTGAGGGTACTGCAAGTGGGGGGCCCGAGTTATACTCTCCACTGCACTCTTGGCTATCTTGATCAAGCATTCATTCCTCCATCTATTCCCTCCTTTACGCCCTCTCCTTCAGTATCTTTGTTTTTATGCCTTTCCTTACCCAGTAATTAGCCCATCTCTCTCTCTTTCTCTCTCTTTCTTGCTCTCTCTCCCAGCTAATTTGCATTTGACTGTAAATCAAGTGTGTCTGGAAATAGCAACCCCTCCCCCACGAGAGAACAACGGTCAATTAGGAAACGCAACACAGAGAAAATGCTCTCGAACGTAGTTCTCCTGGCTACCCAAAGCCCAGTGCTGCCTGCTTACCAGGAAAATTTGACACTGGAGGAGGGACAGTCAAAACGGAATCAATTAAGATCAATGCTTGCACAATGAATTATGTATGGGTGTATGTGAGAGAGCTGCGGAGCTCGATAAAAGCAAGGGGCCTACCAGTGGGGGGCCCGAGTTATACTCTCCACTGCACTCCTTGGCTATCTTGATCAAGCATTCATTCCTCCATCTATTCCCTCCTTTACTCCCTCTCCTTCAGTATCTTCATTTTTATGCCTTTCCTTACCCAGTAATTAGCCCATCTCTCTCTCTCTCTCTCTCTCTCTCTCTCTAGTCTGATGCCTCCACTGTGCAGCCTGCACACACATGCACACACACAGCTGCTCCACATATAAACACACACACATTTGATCACATACAGACACTCATAATCACACACACAGCTGCATTGTTTTCGTTCTTAGTGATGGCTCTGTTCTTCGATATGATAATACGCCACAGTAGTCCCTGCACGCAGCTTTTTTGGGGGGTGAGCGCCAAGGAAGGCATATATTGACATCCTTAGGCCCTCTTCAAACATCCAAAAATCGACAGATGTTTCTAGTGACCAGGCTGACAGCACAGCCACACTACAACACAGCCACACCACTATACAAAGGAGCTCAGGAGAGAGAGAGAGGCCAAAGGTGACACATACTCAGAGAACACACTCTCTTTCTGACTTTCTCTCTCCATGCCTCTGGCGTGTAGGAGTCCAAAGAATCCTAACCCACAGAGACACTAGGGAAGAAAAAGAGAGAGAGAGAAGATAGAGAGAGGGAAGGATAAAAATAAAAACCACCACAGGAGCAGAGCGGAATTACCATTTCAAGCATCGTATACAAGTTTTCCCTGTGAACACAGACTGCTAGAGGAGAAGAGCAGAGGAGGAAGGAGGGTGGAGAGTGAGTCAGGATGCACACAGGCCCCCACTGGCAAACAGGGATCAGAACACAAGAGGTGTATGTGTTGGGGGGTTAGAGAAATGAAGAGAGCAGAAGACACCTTTCTGTTGTTCGCTGTAACTATGGACAGTAAAGTCGTATTGTATTGTGTGTGCGTTTGTCATCACCTATCGACATACCTGACCTGTTTATACTGTGTGTATACCACACATTATATAGTCTAGTAATGTACAGAGAGACACATGGATGCCCTCCAAATGCGTTTAACCTTGTCCACAGAAAGAGAGGGGGAGAGAGAGCGAGAGAGAGGAGAAGGAGAGAGCGAGTCCAGTTGAGCTCAGTAATTACCATTAATGAAAGCAGCGTTGCATGCAGGGACTAATCCTGCTCCCCTATTCACTCTCTGGGCCTCAGGGACACAGCCCAAAATCTCATATCCTCCGCTTTCCCACCTCTCTCCCTTTTTTTCACCCTTTTCTCCCTTTCCCTTAAATCTCATTGTGTCCCTCTATCTCCTCATCCAGGCTCTCCACCCCTCCTAACTCCCTCCCATGCCAGTTCCTTTCCTTGATCCCTTTACTCTTATTTTTGCTCTTTACAACATACTTTTTTTATTCTTACCCGTCTCTCTTCCTCCTCTTTCCCCCTCTTTGTTTGTCATCCCCTATCAACTCTTATCAGTCTCTCCTAATTCTTTCTCCTTCCTCATCTTTCTTCAACTTCCCTGTCTGTCTCCCACCTTTTCTTCCTCAATCTCACCGACTCTTTCTCAATTTCAATTCATTTTATTGGCATGGGAAACATAGGTTAATATTGCCAAAGCAAGTGAACTAGATAATACACAAAAGTGTGTTGGGGTTTGTTCTTCACTGGTGGCCCTTTCGTGTGGCAACAGGTCACACATATTGCTGTGGTATTTCACCCTATAGATATTGGAGTTTATCAAAATTGGATTTGCTTTCAAATTCTTTGTGGGTCTGTGTAATCTGAGGGAAATATGTGCCTCTAATAAGGTCATATATTTGGCAGGAGGTTAGGAAGTGCAGCTCAGTTTCCACCTAATTTTGTGGGCAGTGTGCACATAGCCTGACTTCTCTTGAGAGCCAGGTCTGCCTATGGCGGCCTTTCTCAATTGCAAGGCTATGCTCATGTAACCGATGTGAAATGGCTAGTTAGTTAGCGGTGGTGCGCGCTAATAGCATTTCAATCAGTGACGTCACTCGCTCTGAGACTTGAAGTAGGGTTTCCCCTTGCGTTGCAAGGGCCGTGGCTTTTGTGGCGCGATGGGTAACGATGCTAAGGTGGGTGTCAGTTGTTGATGTGTGCAAGGGTCCCTGGTTCGAGCCCGGGTTGGGGCGAAGAGAGGGACGGAACCTACACTGTTACACTCACTGAGTGTGTACATAGTCAAAGCTTTCCTTAAACCAAACCTCTCTCTCTCGCTCTCTCCCCGTCTATCTATCACTCTCTACACAATGAATCCGGAGGGTTATATTTTGTACATCTCCATCAACTCCCTATTCTTTCTCTCCCCTCCCAGCTCTCTCTCCGGCTCTCTGCTGCTCCCTTGCTTTCATCTCCCTCACATTCCACTCTTTTTCATCCCATATTCTATCTCATTCTCCCCCACCCTCCTCCTCTCGCATTTCTATCTCTCTACCGTTCTCCGACACACAATCACTCTTCCCGCTCTCCTGGGCACGCTTTGGTCTCGCTCTACTCAAGCCTTTTTCCTCCTGCATTTCCCTGACGGATACACACACTAACACCTCCACCATCCTGCAGACGTATGTACGTGCACGCACACACACACACACACACACACACACACACAGCTCCCTGATGGATACGAACACTTACACCTCCACATACTCCCTGAACGATTCAGACACTTACTTAGCTCCATACCCACACACTCTTCCCTGTCTGCACACCTACACCATATGCTCATAGTAGTGTGTTGTCAGGACGCAACATCTATTAGTGTTGGCCTATTAACAATAATCCAACTCTGCCAGTCATAATGCCAATGGCACAATACAAACACATTGGCGAGAGAGAGAGAGAGAGAGAGACAAACATACATAAACATGACCTTGTAGTGGCGGGCCCAGCCCCCGAAGTGACTGTCCACACTGTATGCAAGGATTTCCTTTGTGTTGTCTTAGGAATGCTGCATTATCTCACCAACGCCATTCTTGTCACATCTCTGTGAACCAAGTGATGCTTCTGCTTTTACATCTTGTAGGTCTGATATCTGATTGGAAGTTCACTTTTACAGTATTCTATTGATCAAAGACTCAGATTTTGAATCCAAACATTATTGCCCAAACACAACCCGTATCTTACGTCAGATGACGTCAAACCTAGGCAAAGCATGTCTCTCAACCGAATTGCCTTGTAGGTCGTGGAACTCATATTCAAATGTTAAATATTCCACAACGAAAACATAGTTCCTATTTTTTTTATATATCACTGCGCTCCCGTATGACTCTCCATGAAATAGAGAGTAACTCAATTATTAAACACGTTATTACAGTGATTTTGCAATTGTGAGAAAATAAAAACTAAGCGGTGGCTAGCTCCTGCAAGGACGTCGGTCACCAAAGTGACTTGCTCAGCTGCTTAGCTAACGTTTGCAGCTAGTTTACTGACATAGGTAACGTTAGTTATCTAGCTAGCTCTACCTTCAACAGTTAATGACATAAAAAGCTTGGTTAGCCTGTTTCAAATATCCTGAAGTTGTAGACACGCAGCCCCAAAATTAGGAGGGACATAAATCAGTCTGTGAATCAGCATGTTTCTCCACTATCGCTAACATGCATCTTTGTATTGTTGGGTCAACTGACTACAGCAGCTGACTCGGGAGGCTAATGCAATGACTCGCGGCAGAACAGCTGCTTCATGTAAACTCTTTAATAATGTTAGCATTAGCACTACTACAGTAGCTTACTAGCTGCACTAGGTAGATAGCTGGTTGGTTAGCGTCATTTCAGTGACTGGCTCAGCTAGCTATCCAATGTTGGCTTCCGTTCCCATTGTCTAACGTCAGAAATACTGCTCCATGAAACACGAAAATCCTTAGCTAGATATAAAACGGTGGGACTAAGACGTCCTCAACAGACAAAACGTACACATTATTGACAGATGTATTGTTCTACAGTAGCTTAGATTAATTTAGACTGTTTTGAGGCAGAAATGGGATTCAGCGGAGTATGCCACCGATGTAATATTTTAGAATGTTAGACAACACATTTTAGCCAAACTACTTTGGATCTATCCAATTACCATTTGTGAAATTCGAGACAGAACAGTGCGAATGGAATCAACGCGCTATTTGACATAAGACAATGACAGACTCTGGCATTACCTCCCAGTGATTAAAAGTTTTTCATCCTGTTTGACTTGTGATAGCCTATTCTATATGACCTTCTGAAGCTTCTCTGCTGCTTATGGATGAGCGCATTAGGCATGTCACCCAGGTAAAGTAATGATATGATAAAAATAGTGTGCTGGTGAAATGGCCTTCTGGGCACATCACTACCTCTTAGAGTAGGTCTATTTTTAATACATTCATCATCAACCCTGCTGCCCAGGAGAATGAAGTCATGTGGATCACACCTCTTCACTCTAATCCATTAATTCCTCTTAATGAAACATTTTATTAAATGGCAGAAAACATTTTTTTTGCATTCCTCCTAGACTAAAGAGGTCTGAACTACTAACGAGCTTCCTTACTATGCATGCAGAAGTGTTTCAACATTATAACAATGCGGGCAAGGTCTAATTATTCCATGCGTCTTGAGTTACTTGATAACACGTTCTCTTCGCCAATTACGTCCTGGCCAAGAGGTTGAGATGGTTATTATGTAAAGAACAGGCTGAGGGGAGAGGAGGCACAGTGGAGTGGTTCCTGAGCCCTATTCAAACACACAGATAATGGGTACGGAAGAGCAGGCTCTGCTCGTGCACACGCACACACACCGACACACACTAGAGAGGAGGGGCTATGGGTATTAGTAACAGTAAAGCTTATGCCCCGACTGGAATTCCTCTTCATGTCCGTGGGTGGAGGTTGTACCAGTTGACCACCATCGTCATGGTGACTGAATGGGGTTGGATGTAGCAGAGAAAGGTTGTTAATTTTGGGGAGCTCAGACAGTGTGGAATGGCTGGCCATCGTTTAAGGACATGGGGATTCATACAGACACAAGTCCAGGGGGAGGGCTCTTTCTGGCCATGGCTAAGACAGTTAGGCCCTTACACTGACGCTCAGCCATGGTATAGGTTAGAGCAGGGGTATTCAGCATGGGTGTCTGCAGCCCCCCCCCCCCAATGTTTTTATGAATATTGCTAGCAACAACAAAATAAACACATTTTTTATGACATACCTACAGTAGAAAAGAGGAGAATATACTATTTGTAATGATGTCAACTTTATTTCTTAACTCCTAATATTGAGAAAATTACACTCATTGGAGCCAATTGCACTCACTGGAGTAGCTAACATAGCCACTGGCTGCTGGTAAGGTTTCTTGACTTGGACATTTTTGCCAACACATGGCTAACCTTTGTTAAACCAGCTAAACAGCTGCTCTTATCGAAAATGAGTTTTGAGTTAGCCTATTAGCTAATAGGCTATGTTAGAGTTTACACTTCCTCTTCCAATTATAATGTGGGGAGGTCAAAATAATGAAAAACTATCTGCCAAATCTATTCAATTTTTTTTCTTCCTAACATATGATGGGGGTCCCTGGGTCACCGGTTTGCCTGGGAGAGGCTCCCTGGGCAATAAAATAATGAAGACCCCTAGGTTAGCGGGCTACTTCTAATGGACGAAGAGGGAGGGAAGGGGGGAAGGGAGAACAACAAAAGAGGGAAGAGAAACGTGGGTACACACACACACACACACACACACACACTGAAAGTTTCTCCTAGTTGAACTCCCTGGACAGTAGCGTGTCCAACCTCTTCTATTCTGCTCTGTCCACTGAGTGTTGGCTCTGATAAACTAGCGCTATTATATTCCACTCCCCCATTCCCCTCCACCATTTTACGCTTACTCCCACGGCATTCTCCCTCTGTCCTCGACTTCTGTGGTAATGACGGCGCAAGACAGACCCACACCTTACACACAGATGCCTGCACACACACACGCACACACTTAGACGTACGAACGCGCACACACGCACACACTTACACCATCCTGGAGACGTACGTATGCGCACACACACGCACACACACCCAAAACTCCCTTGGATTAATTTGTAATTTTAATCTATAGCGCCTATTCTCTGGCTCAAATTCCAGCAGAAACCAATGGGGGCTGATAAGCCATTAAAAGTAAAGGGATACCACCAGCGATGAACACAGCCCATGAATCTGTAATCACACTGACATTCTGGATTCAGTTTATATATCAGCGTGACGGCAGGTCCTAATGTGTGCTTTACTGTGGACTCTAATGGTGAGGTGGAAATGAGTGTTATATATCGTCAGTGTACACACAAATCTGTGTAAATAATGTCTGTTTATGAGCTGGTGTAGACGGCTGGCCCTGGGATCCAGGTTTCTCATGCATAGTGGTTATGCAAAGCAGAAGATGCAGCTGTGAATCTCCTCTCACACAGAGGAAGGCGATATTAAATATATAGATTATACTCTGTAGATGTAGTGCTTCTCTGGAGTTCAAAAGAGGCTCTCGGAAGTTTTACTAAGAGGAAGGAGAGAAAAATCTGTATCCAAAACTTCTGAACCCAAGGATTCAAAAGCCAGCTTCAAGGGGTTCTTAGACAGACAGTATGTAGTGGCATATATAGGGGAGAGGTAAAAAAAAAAGGGGGAGGTCACAATTCTGTTTGCAGTTGTTTACATGGATACACTTCTTAATAAAAACCTATTTGAAACAAGCCATTACATTTCGTTATTATCATGGCATTTCATTATTATTCAGGTTATTACTTATAAATATGAATCAACAACTTAAGAAATGCCAACTTAAGAAATGTTTTTTTTTTGTAGACCCTAGCTTAACATTAATTAGGCTAGGGTCTATTTTTCTCCACTCCCTGTCTGACTTACGTGCCCAAAGTAAACTGCCTGTTACTCAGGCCCAGAAGCCAGGATATGCATATAATTGTTACCATTGGATAGAAAACACTTTGAAGTTTGTAGAAATGTTAAAATAATGTATGAGACTATAACACAATTGATATGGTAGGAGAAAATCCAAAGAAAAACCAAACAGAGTCCATGCTCTTACAATGGAAAGCTATGGGCTATATGCAATTCCAGCTCCCAGATTGCAATTCCTATGGCTTCCACTAGATGTTAACAGTCTTTGTTCAAGGTTTCAGGCTTGTTTCTTCCCAAACGAGGAAGAATTTTGAGTTTTGTACTGGGAGTCAGAGTTGGAAATCAGTCTGTGCGCGCGCGATGAAGAGGACGGGCACTTACTTATTTTGCTTTTCTATTGAACATACTTCTTTCCTTATGAAATATTATAGTTTAATTACATTTTAGGGCACCTGAGGAATAAATAGAAATGTATTTTGACTTCTTTTAACAAAGTTTAGCTGTAGGTTTTTGGATTCCTTTCTCTGCATGTTGAACGAGTAGATTACTCAAATCGATGGCGCCAAATAAACAGACTTTTTGGGATATAAAATAGGATTTTATCTAACAAAACGACCATGCATGTTGTAGCTGGGAACCGTTGGATTGCAAATCAGAGGAAGATTTTCAAAAAGTAAGTGAATATTTAATCGCTATTTGTGATTTTATGAAGCCTGTGCTGGTTGAAAAATATTTTGATGTGGGGAGTGTCCTCAAACAATCGCATGGCATGCTTTCGCTCTAAAGCCTATTGTAAATCGGACAATGCAGTTAGATTAACAAGAATTTAAGCTTTTAACCGATATAAGACACTTGTATGTACCTAGATGTTTAATATCCATAATATTTATGATTATTTATTGAATTTCACCAGAAGTTGTTGACAGGTGTCCCGCCTATCCCAGAGAGGTTAACGGAAAAGTATGAAGGAATTGACAAGGAAAGTATGAAGGGGACAGCTATACTATAGTATGAAGATTAAATTGACAATCATTAAAACAGAAACATGCAACATGTCCATAGCCTATTTATTAGCAACACTGATTATCAAGGGAGAGAGTATTGGAAAGATTTTTCTAATACTGTGAGGAACTATTATAATTTGAAAGGATTTAAAAAAACAAACAAAAAAAAAACAGACCTTAGTTGACATACTGTGTGAGGTGAAGAAACATTACCGAGATGCCCAGCTGGGCAGGTACTTCTACGCTTGAATCTGCGTGCACGCTCCGTCAACATGAGCAGGACAAAGAAAGCAGACACATGCTCATTGTTCACATGGAGTGCATAAATGATGGTTATGAAATTAACCAAAACTTGTTTCTCACAGGTAGTGAACGTTTCCACTCTGAGAATGAGAACGGTAAATTACTGTAATTAATACATGCATTAACAGAAATTAATGTAACCAAATGAGCGAGATTAACGGTAAATTGCCTGTTTTACAAGCAGTAGATTACCACATGGGTAATGTTCCCTCTAAGCTGTGCACGTGCGTGGGTGAGCAGTAGCACTGAGACTGCTGCGCAGCTCCCTGAGCTCCCTGGACTGCTGTGCAGAATGCAAAAGAAATATCAGCCCACAAAGAGAAGCACGAGATTGAACTTCCCTCAACTTTCTAGTTTCCCCTGTTAGTTAATAAGACTACCAATATTTCCCTTTACTGTGGCAATTGTGATCGAGTCAACGCAATATTAGCCACTTTCAATGCAACATACCGGAACAAAACAAACTACGTAAGAGATTTTGTTATAGGCAGAACGCATAGGAGTAGGATTCTATTGCGCACGACTCAACGGCACAGCCAATCAGAGCTGCAGTAGGCCTACATGCAAATAGACCATTGCCATATATGAATCTGCGCTATTTACCTTGAACTGGACTGTGTTTACAGCTGTGGTTTTGAGGAGTTTGCTTTTGTTTTGAGATCAAAGCAAAAGCTGCATGTAGCCACATGTGCACATTTTGTTCATATCCTTTACCAGTTAGTGAGTTATTAGCCCAGTTATATATAATTTGTAGTCAACAATAGAGGAGTGATTGCTTCCTACAAGAACACAAAACATGTACATTTCTAGACATCTTTGAAAAGCGAGTTAGGTAAAGAGCTTTCCTTTGTCTTAAAGGGGCAGTGCTGT
The DNA here is from genome assembly GCF_901001165.1 of Salmo trutta. Classification (NCBI taxonomy): domain Eukaryota; kingdom Metazoa; phylum Chordata; class Actinopteri; order Salmoniformes; family Salmonidae; genus Salmo; species Salmo trutta. Next base: position 35,452,666 of record NC_042973.1, read on the forward strand.
ATTTTGAGACAGCCAAGTAGCCAATAGGCAGAGGGTAGCATAATTTGTCTGATTCTCTGTAATAATGGTATGGGAATAATAATACATTTTACTTTATAAAGTGGTTTCTTGCATCAAACAACGACGCAACAACATTTTCAGTCACATCCTTGTCTGATGGACAAGTGGATAAACAGGTTAATGTCAAAGGTCTCATGGAATGTAGGCCTACGTTGAACATCACACATTGGCTGCTACTGAAGGCTGAATAATAAAACAGCCATTTCCATGTTAAAATGTTATGGGATGCATTTTCTCCATTGTTTTTGATGGTAGACCACTCTGGTAGGCCTACAGTATGATCTTAGAGCCACAGTAGACTACTTGGCCAATGTCTGAAACTGTAACTTAAAGTGGGTACAGCCTCAGTGTTCACAGTAAACGTGCGCTGGAAGTTGCATAGAATTTTCACAACGTTGAGGACTGGGCATGATCAGCGTTGATTAGTCTACAAATTAAAATATGCTGTATCAAATTATACCATGCCAGGATGGAGTGGACTTGCCCATTGTCCATTTGACACAACGTTAGCGCATTATCGGCCACAGAGCCAGAACAACCTTGTTGAAAGCTGTTAAATCATGAATCAATAGACAGACACATCAAACCTTTTTTAAAAGAAGAGAGATTTATACTAGCAAGCAATTAAAATGTGAATTGTATAAAAGTCCACAAATCAAACCCTATTTTACTGAAGTACCAAACCCTATAGCACCTATCATCAGTTGGAAAGAGGAGGAGATATAGAAAGTTGAATAGACAGACTAAGTTAGCAAAACAATTGCTTATCATCATTAGCAGACACTCCCGCTATTAGCTCCAGTTTACCTCCATGAAAATGAAGCTAATAAAAAATAATTTAAATCTTAAAATGAACGTAGGTTTATTTAAACGGTTTTGATGGTTATTTTATTTACATGATGGTCTTCATCCATAACCGTCAGTGACATGGTTATTCAATTACCGTCACAGCCCCAATGTCAGCCTCTTTCCCTGCTCCCTCTGGGTCTCTTCTTACATTTAACTGGCTGTCTGACAGTCCTCTATGGACCTGTAGGCCGCTGATTACACTGATGGGGTCGGTGGCAGGGACAGTAATGTGACCAAATACATGTTGTGACAGTTGTATGGTTACTGAAGCAGCAAGGGACATATTTATGACGAGAGGGTTTCAGTTCAGCATGAGACTGGACTGCAGGCCCTGAAGAAATCATGGTGTATTGGTGTGTGTGTGTGTACTCTACAGCATCTTTGCATTTGTGAAGTGTGTGTGTTTTATATATGATAGTGTTTGTAGTTGCCACATATTTAGCATTGAAGGACTTCAGTTTAATGGTCACCAGGCCTCCAAACAATCAGGATGTACAGTGTGACTATCTGTGAGGGGGAGTGGTAAACATAGCAAGTCACTATGGTTCGATCCCTTAAAGTAATGCTGCAGGATAACCTTGATGAGGAAAGTTGGTTATAAATAGGTTTTGTTGTGATGCGAAGGGATATGAATGTAAATGACATGCAAATGTATCCAACAAACATTGCATCTGTATTCAAATGTGCCTTAGATACTGAAATGTGAGTAAGGTTTGGGACTGGGGACATGAAACAGAGTTTTGGTTGAAAGTGGATGCGAATACGAGCAATAATGGAGAAGTTTTCCAGAGCCTTTGTGAGCTCTACTCAACATGAAGACACTAGCATAATCCACACTGCATTTCTGAATTCCTGCATATTGTTTGGAATGTAAATATTTAATGATAAACTCTATTTGAAAATGGTTATGTTACATTTTTCAAAAAAGTGGAAATGTAGATAACTAACTTTAAAAATGATCTATGTTTTCTACAGTCCACTGAAGAGGGAGGTGCTGATTATTCAAACACGCACGCACGCACGCACGCACGCACACACAGACGGGTGTGCGCATACAGGGAGCGTGCCAAAACAAAAGCCTTTGATGCCGGTGATCAGACAAAGCATGCAATGTCTTCACAAATCCACAAAGCCAATTGAAAGCTTACACAACCATCAAATCCTCCTTTATCTTTATTTCTCTTTGTTTTGTTTCTCTCTCCATCTATTTCTCAGAACTTCAGCAGGGATGGTCATCAGATGTGAGTATGAATCACTCAAACATCACCATGTGCATAATACACTGTGTCATTAGCCTACTGAGACAATTCAATGGCTGTACTTTGAAAGAATGTCCTTTCTTAGCAGATTTGAAAAAACTTTCATTCTGTGAATTAATGTTATTACTTGGAAAATAAACTCTCTTCAACTTTCCAACTCAAAGAGAATACTTCATCTACAGTCTGGCATTAAGCAGCCCTCTGCATGTCTCTCACTATTTCACATTCACAAACTTCCTGATATTAGACTGCTGACTGACTGCTGACACCCAGGGAGTTATACTGGGTGTATTATTGCTTTAGTGTGTGTGTGAGTATATGTCTGGTGCTTGGGTATGCAGAGTGTTTCTCTGAACCCCAGTATTCAAGTGTGTGTGTGTGTGTGTGTGTGTGTGTGTGTGTGTGTGTGGGGGGGGGTCTTGTTCCTAACCCCCTCCAACACTGTGCACCCAAACACAAATTTGAGAGGAAAGGTAAATCTCTCTCTCTTTCTCTCAGGCTACTGCCCACCTCTCTAAATGTCCCTCTCAGTCACTTCTATCTATTCAATTCCCCTCCTCTGGCTTCCATTTCACTATTCCTCTGTCTTCAATCTATACCAATTCCACCATCTCTCATTCTCACTATCCCTCTCCTATCTACCTCTCTTCCAACCTTTCATGTCTTTTACTCCTACCTTTTCTATTGCTCTCTATTTTTCTCGTTTTCTCTCTCTATACACTCCCTATATTACACCCCCTTTCCTTCCCTCTACGTATCTCTCATAACCCTCTCTTAGCAGTTATTGGATCAGTGCATTTATAGATGCTTGTATATTGTTATATTACATTGTTTGCCACTTCCCCCCTCCAAAACCAATTATGCAATAAATAAATAGATAAACAACATAGCGGCCATCCTTCGTGGCTGTCTAACAGTGCCAAATGGCCTAAATCAGATTGCAGGAAGGAAACAATAAAAATATAAATGCTGAGAGTAGGCTAGATTTAATTATCAGACACCTTAGAGGCAGGTAACCCAAACAGGATTTGACTACAGGAGATGTCCGACCTAGCAGATACACAATCCAGGGAGGTGACTAGGAGGACACCAGAGAGTGGGATAGGAGAAGAGGAGGACAGGCTGAGGAGAAGATACACAATCCAGGGAGGTGACTAGGAGGACACCAGAGAGTGGGATAGGAGAAGAGGAGGACAGGCTGAGGAGAAGATACACAATCCAGGGAGGTGACTAGGAGGACACCAGAGAGTGGGATAGGAGAAGAGGAGGACAGGCTGAGGAGAAGATACACAATCCAGGGAGGTGACTAGGAGGACACCAGAGAGTGGGATAGGAGAAGAGGAGGACAGGCTGAGGAGAAGATACACAATCCAGGGAGGTGACTAGGAGGACACCAGAGAGTGGGATAGGAGAAGAGGAGGACAGGCTGAGGATAAGAAGAATGTAGTGGGGGTAAGGGAGAGGAGGAGGAAGAGGAGAAGGAGGGAAGGAAAAGGACATGTGGGGGAGGAAGAGAGGAGCAGAGGCAGAGAAAAAGAAAAGGAGTGTGACGAGGAGAGGCGAAGGAGAAGAAGAGGTGAGTGGAAGAGAAGAAGAGGGGAGTGGGGGAAGAGGAGAGACAGAGACGCAGAGAACAAAAAGAAGCAGTGAGTGTGGGGAGGAGGACAGAAAGAGAGGTGGAGGAGAATATATATAGAAGAAGTGGGGTGTGGGGGGGGGAGGACAGTAGAAGAGGTGTGTGTGGAGAGGAAGACGGGATTGTAGGTTGAGCTCAGGTGTCTTAAAGCAGATATTATTGCCTTATCTGTCACCTGCAGCAGCTCAGCTATTATTTTAGAGAGAGAGAGGAACTGCTAGGGGAGGGAACATAGATGGTGTGTGTGTGTGTGTGTATACCTTTGGGTGTGTGTGTTATGTAGATTAAATTCCACCTTCTCCTCCTCCTCAGCACAGAGGGAAAATAAACACGGTAAACCCTGAGCTTCACTTCTCTGCTATGCTGTAATCTGTTCTGAAGGCCACGGGAGTCTGGGAGATGTGTATGGAGGCACATGTCAACTGTCTCTGCAGGAACAACAAGCTAGAGTCTTGCTTCTGACTGCAAAAGTTGGCTTGGAATGCAAGAGGAAGCCAAGTATTGAATCCTGGTGAACACTGTTAAGGATAATAATAGTGCTTTGTGACTGTGATCCCATTAGCTTGTAGCCGTGATAGTGTGTAGTTTGCGCATAGTTAGCATGCAGCTGCGTACCTGCAGTGGTCAAGCAATGCTGCTCTGTTTCAAGTAGTTGGCATGTAACTGTCCTATGGCTGCCTTTCTACGGTGGTCATTAGCATGTAGCCGTGTTAGCGTCTAGTTATGTAGCATATAACTCCTTACCTGCGGTGGTGAGGCAGTGTTCCTCGTCGCTGTTGTCCTGACAGTTGTCTTGTCCATTACACAGGAAGCTGCGGTCCACACAGCGCCCGTTACGACACTTGAAGCGGGCCTCCAAGCACACCAGCGGGTTACCTGCTGTGAGAGTACCACAACATGACTCAGAGGTTAGAGGTCAGGGGTTAGAGATTAGGTATGTGATAAACATACTGTAGGCATTGTTTTGATTTGTTTTTATAAGCACTAGCTCCTTAACACTAGAAGTGCAGAGACCAAACTGCGCACGGCTCATCTGGCAGTTGCACTCGGAACAGAACCTACGACACCTGTGACATCTGCAAGCGACATGTTTATGGGAAGTATTGCAAGCAAGAAAAAGCGACAAAGATTTTTGTCGACTCTTAGGACAAGGGATAACAGCTAAAAGAGATCGAACTGATGCCATTGCATGAAGACAGATGCTTTACTGTAAGCACGAGTGAGGCCAAAAATAATATGTCCAATAAATGCCAATAATGGACAATTTTTTTCTTTCGTGCTGATTTGACTATTTATCAAGCCCACTTTGAACTGATACTGAAGTTCAGGATAATGATAATTCATTCATTTGACCGTGTGTCTTGCTGACCGTGCGTCTTAGTAGTTTGGGTATTTGCATTTGTTTTGTCGTTATAAAATCAAGTTGTTACCGTTTTCCAACGCACATGCTTTTTTTAAACATAGTTGTACAAAGGCAAAAACAAGAATAAAATTGGTTTATCACTTGAAATTTTTTTCATTTTTACATATAGCCTACAGTAACATAAACGAATAAAAATGCTATTATGTAAAAATATATCTTTTTCCGTATTCTAATGTTACCTAAGACCTTCATAAACACAACCAAAGGATTATTTTCCCGATAGCATTACATTTATTTATTAAACTGTTAGAATGTTGACGCCCCAAAAGACACATCATTGGCTCAAAGTGGGGTCCCTCGAGGCCTGGCACTTTAGGTGTTAAACTAAAGAGCAGAAGCTGTCCAAAAAAAACAAGAGAAACCTCAAACCTCAATCCAAAACATATACTGTAACACAGTCCAATTTAACAGAAACGTTGGGATTTTAGACTATCCAAAATTATCAGAAATTTGAAGAGGGGAGTAATGAAAAAATGTAACACATCACACGGGATCGAGAGATACAGTAAAACCATTTGATCAGGGTTTTTGATTAGATACCAAAAAATCTAACTCCAATCAGCATGAGAGACATCAGAAAAGTTCTGATTCCTCTTTGCACTCTGTACTGCTTGGCCTTTGTTCCAAGCCTGGGCAGAATTAGGCGGAATTATCTTGTGAGACGATTCCGACAATTACCCAATGGAGATGATGTGGTCGGCTCTGAGAGTGTGCCGCTCCCAGCACAGAGAACACAGAGGGAGAACAGCTCCATTGAAATAGCTAGATTAGATGTGTGAGCCGTGTCAGCGTGGGGGCCTGCGGGCTAGGCACAGTGTTTCTGACGATGGAGAGTGATTGGTTCGTTAGAAGCTGCTCGGCTGAGATGGAGAGAGACAGGAACAGAGACACCACTCCCACCAATCCCTCTCCCAATCCTCCACTATAATATACTACAGCTGGCTCCAAAATGATCCCTATCCCTGTACTGTGTCTACTAACAAGAGGACAAATTGCACTGACTATAGGTCCAGAAGACCAACCTGAATGTGAATACAGTATGTGGCTAAATAGAGAGTAGTTTCCATGAGAATTGTATATTAGGGTCATGATGAGGTTTGGTTGTAAGGGTTATTATGGGATGGGAGGTAGTTGCCGTGGGATACTCACTGCAGTTATCCTCGTCGCTGCCGTCAGGACAGTCACTGAAGCCGTTACAACGGAAGCGCCCGATGATACAGTGGATCCCGTTGGCACAGGCAAAAAACGTTGGAGCACACTTGGACTTTATCTTGGCTGTAGGGAGGAGATAGGGAGAGAGAGAGAGAGGGGGAGAGAAGGGTCTGTTATTTAGGATGATGGCAGAAATATCAATGGATGGATGATGCTGCAGTTTTAAGTGTGTCATAATAGAGTTGAGCTGTGGGGATAAGAGAAGTAGAGAGCGAGAGAGAGAGATAGATAAGGAAGAAGAGAGAATGAGAAGGAAGGAAGGACAGCAGGAGAGAGATGGAGAGGAGAGGGAAAGAAATGGAGGGAAGGAAGGAGCGAGATGAAGAGCAGGACAGGGAGAGAGAGGGAGAGAAGGAGTGAGAGAGAGGAGAATGGTAGGGAGAGAGGGATGTGTTATATGGGACATACCAGACAACCACTGTATATTACAGGATGTTGATGTAGTGTCATTCACGGCCTTAAAGGATCCTCTTATTGGCATTCTGGCAATGGTGCACTTTGAATACAGAACTGTTGTTCTGTCATACTAAAGGTCAGTGAATTAATCAGTTCTACTTATCCTGCAGTACTTCTTTGCACTTTCTCTATTGGCCTACTGCCCTCAGCTTAAGAGCTACTGGTTGGAGACAGAATGGAAAGCAGTTAGGAAGGAGAGCAGGCAGAAAGCAGACAGAGACAAAAAGAGAACAGATAGTGGAGGGGACCCTTGGAATAGATCCAACACCAGTCAGTCTAACCAAGGGTAGATGGACAGAGGGCCAGAGGAGATTGACGAGCCTCCACCCCCATCATTCAGCACCGTTTAACACCAGTAGCACCTAACTTCAGCTGCCTGCCTCAGACATATTGATCTCCCCTCTCTGGAGGAGGAAAACACTGTGCAGGAAGTTGCTACAACACAGACAGAGACTTGTGGGGAGAAGTCAGACCAGAAAGACCTTGGTTACTGCTTTTCAATCCAATGCAGATAGTGGCTTTCTAGGGCCAGGATTGGCATTTTGAGAAGTGCATTGGATTTGCACATGGAGTCTGTCCCATAGTGTGACCCAAACCTGCCATGGCAAGATGAGTCCACCATCTGGGACACGCTACTGTGCAAATCAAAGAACCCCTGAGAGTGTTATCTAGATTAGAAATCCACTAACTGGAGAGAGAGAAAGCTGAAAACATGTTTTAGTCAATGTTTAATTCCCCCTGGAAAATGTATGCAACACAAAAGCTTAGTAACTCAGGCGCTTAAAGTATAGATCAAACTTTCTGTCTAAGTAATCCACCTCATACGAGAGCTACCAAGTAGGTTGCATAGCTAGCAGCCAGTTGAGCAACCACTGCCAGTAACCAGTTAGCCACCAGAATGTGGGTACAGACACTGCATACATAACAGGCGGCTCTAGTAAAACCCAGCATTTCAAAGCAAGGCCTCAAACCCCCTAAAGGCGGTGTAGTGAGTGGGTACACAGTACATCTCTCAGCCAGCCAACACCCAAACATTTCCCTGTGTTTTCCCCACTCTTAATAACAAAGAGAATCGGCCTGTCCATGGCTTGGCACAGCGATTTTTCATATGCTAGGGGCTCACATTTCTCCCCCTACAATCTATTGTGGTAGGCCGATTTATGAGCTCTTTCAAGCTGTGTCGATAATGTGTGGTGGAGGGAGGGGTACGCAGAGCACCCGCATATTCTCCTCTCCTTGCTGAAGAGTGGGTGTGTGTGTGTGTGTGTGTGTGTGTGTGTGTGTGTGTGTGTGTGTGTGCGTACAGTCTGGGAAGCCTTTGTTTACTGCCACAGAGGAGGCCCTGAGCGCTTAAAGCCCATTTTGCATGGGTGGTATATCACATTCATTAAACAAACGCTGGGGAGAAAAAAGACATGGCTCTGAGCTGTAGCACAACATAAAAGCAAGGATCTAAACAGGCTGTGTAGGTGTACATTAAAGCTAATTTGTCCGCAAACAATGAAGAAAACTCAAAGGTTGTTGTTTTTTCTTCATATTTTCTCTCACTCTGTCTCACTTTGATGTAGAAAACAATAAAAACAGGTTCCCGTCTATCACATGTCATGTCTTGTTTGTATTTCTTTTGGCCTCCTAAGAAAGTGAGAATTCAAGCTGAGAATGATTTGTGGTTATGAGGTGGCTACATGGATCTGAAGTATCAATCTGCCTCTTGTCTGCTCCTTTCCTTTATCAACTACTCATACCATAGAGAGGGGTCAAGGAAAGGAAGCCATTTAAGACCATTGAGATGCACCCCTGTGGAGGTGGGTAGTAACCGCATGCTATAGCGTGGTATGACACAACTTTTAATTGAGGAACCTCTGTATCACATCCGGTTGGGGTAGCCTCGTCCTTCACAGGCAGAACAGAGTGCAGCTCTCAGGACATAAAAAACAATCAAAGTTGATTGGAGAAGCCATTTTGGAGTAAAATAAGGGGAGTGAAGAGGGCAGAGACTTAACAAAATAAAACTCAGACCCTGTTATTACATTTCCCTTGTTTCTCTTTGTTTTTGTTGCCTGGATTTGTTAGCTCTCCACCTCTCTAAATTGAAGAACTTCCATGTTGATGTTTTTTCCACTCAGAGCATTGCTCTTCAACTTCTCCCCCTACCTCTTTCCCTCTCCCACCCCTCCTGTGACTCTCTCCCTCTTAGTTGAACTTCTTTCATTCCGGGCCAAGTTTTTTTCCTTTTTCTCCGAGCCTAAATAGAAGTTGTTTACAAAAGCCAGCCCCAGTTTTTTTTCTGTGTTGAATGGCTTCCAAAGTTAGTGGCGGTGTTCAGCTCAGCAGAAAAAATGAAAACGAATGGGCCTGCAGTCAGGCCGATTCCTCCAGAGAAGTCTATCACCAGCAGTAAAACACAACCTGATCTCACTGACACACACACTAACACATGGACGGAAGCACAAACAAGCGCAGAGGCATGCCCACGCACGCATGCACACTTCAGGGGTGAGTGCTTTTCCTTTCAAATCTCTCCTAAACCTTATCCAAGAGAGCATTCTTAATTGCAAATTTGTTTGCCATAAAACTTCCAAGCATGCAAGCAGCAAATAACATATTTGTTTTGCTTTAATTAAATACTAAGGTTTTCCCTTTTCATGCAGACATTTGCAGCCAAACGAAGGCCATTGCTGCATAGTACACATACTGTTGAACCTTTGAGTAGCTGGGGATTCATCTGAGCCCCTTTATTATAGATGGACAGAAGGAAAAGCAGCGCATATTGAAACACACTATCGTTTCTTCAAATCCAATCAAATGTTATTTGTCACATGCTTCATAAACAACAAGTGTAGACAAACAGTGAAATGCTTACTTACAGGCCCTTCCCAACAATGCAGATATATATATATATATATAGAGTCTTTATTGGGGAGATCTATCGCTGCACTAAACAACGCTCATTCTCTCAGCCCCGTATATATATATATATATATATATATTTTAATAATAGAAAAATAATAAACATGAGGAATAAATACACAATGAGTTACGAATCGTTGGCTACATACACAGAGTACCAGTACCAAGTCGATGTGCAGGGGTACAAGGTAATTGAGGTAGATATGTACATATAGGTAGGGATAAAGTGACTATGCAACAGGATAGATAATAAACAGTAGCAGCAGTGTATGTGATGAGTCCAAAAAAATGTGCAAAAAGGGTCAATGCAGATAGTCCGGGTAGCTATTGGTTAACTATTTAACAGTCTTATGGCTTGGGGGTTGTTCAGGGTCCTCTTGGTCCCAGACTTGGTACACCAGTACCGCTTGCCATGCGGTAGCAGAGAGAACAGTCTGTGACTTGAGTGCCTGAAGTCTTTAACAATTCTTAGGGCCTTCCTCTTACGACACCTGGTATAGAGGTCCTGGATGGCAGGGAGCTCGGCCCCAGGGATGTACTGGGCCATACGCACTACCCTCTGTAGAGCCTTGCGGTCGGATGCCAAGCAGTTGCAATACCAAGCAGTGATGCAGGCAGTCAAGATGCTCTCAATGGTGCAGCTGTAGAACTTTTTAAGGATCTGAGGGCCAATGCCAAATCTTTTCAGCCTCCTGAGCGGGAAGAGGCATTGTCGTGCCTTCACAACTGTATTGGTGGCTGTGGACCATAATAATTCCTTAATGATGTGGACACCAAGGAACTTGAAGCTCTTGACCCGCTCAACTTCAGCCCCGTCAATGTGGATGGGGGCATGCTCGGCCCTCCGTTTCCTGAAGTCCATGATCAGCTCCTTTGTCTTGCTGTTGTTGAGGGACAGGTTGTTGTCCTGGCACCACACTGCCAGGTCACTGACCTCCTCCCTATAGGCTGCGCATCGTTGTCGGTGAGAGAGGCCGAGGAGTTGAAAGGACATTGTCTGACCTTGCCTGTGCGTTTGTGAGGGAAGGAAAATCGATGGGTAATGGAGTCTGGGTGAAAGAAAGGAGGGCAGCCAGAGACTGAGGCAGTCTGCTAGGAGGCTGGAAGATCAAACTAATCAATCTGGCCCCTTCAGAGTCCTGGCTCAGTCTGGCGCCGTACAATACAATAACCTTCTGAGGGAGAACAACCTACAGTAGGCTGGCCTTAAAGAGCAGCTTTCAGCCTTGCTTTCTCTTGGCCCTGAAACTTTAATGGAACTTTATGATCACGCCAGGCCAACAACGTTCAAGCGATGTCACCGATGTGCAAAAGGGGAGCAGTGAGTGACTCCCATACGCTGTACGTATTTACAATGATTGAAAATAACAACATTTCAATCAGCCTACATCATAAACCATGAAGGCATTATGAGAAAATGTTTTCCTAGTTGGTGATGCCACAGGGCCAGCAACCGTCTGTCAAGACAAGTGTGTGCAATATCAATTATGAAAACATAATTTCGAACGCATCTGCATTTAGAAAGCTGGCTTTTTTAACGGATGGTAAGACAGAGAGCGATACAGACAGGCTACTTGGTGTAGAGAATGAGCGTTGTTTAGTGTAGCGATAGATCTCCCCAATAAAGACTCTGTTGCAATATTCATCAGAGGGCCTCATATCTTCTAATAGCCTAGTTTCAAGTCAGTGCATCCAACAATGTGTGCTCTACAACGGCACATTAGCATTTATTTTTCTTTTGTAGATTTCAGGGAAGCCGCTTTGCTGGAGTGCAACTGTCTGAGGGGCAGGGAGGGAGTTCAATCTGAAGTAGAAAGAGACAGAGAGAGAGAGACAGAGAGAGAGGAGAAAGAGAGAGGAAGAAAGAAAGAGAACGAGGCCTTAATCAATATTTCATCCTGGTCTGTGGTATTAATTGCAGCAGCTCATTGATCAGTTATCCATTAAGCGTCTGGGCTGCACCAGACGTATTCTACATCCCTCTGCATCTACTCTGCACTCCTCTCCTCCTTTCCCCATCCTTCTACTGCCCCCTCCTTTGCTCGTCTACTATCTTTTTCTATCCCCTCCCCTTCCTCCTCTTCTCCATTTTTTGTCTTCCCTCTCTTTTCTTTTCCTCCCCTCCTTACTTCTCTCAGTTCTGATGTATTTTTTATTATCAATGTGTGTAATAAAAAAAAGGTGTTCCTTTAATGTTGAAATAGATGGTCTCTTCTCCTCTGTGGTGTCTGAGACAGAGCTGTAACAACAGATATAAAACCACACACACACACACTCCCTCTTTGTAAGCCCCACAATCCTCTCTGGCCTCTCCTCCATGATACAGACGTTCCATAAGCTCCACACTCCCACTGGCCCAGGGAGGACATCGAGGGACAAGGGAGAGATGGAGCGAAAGAGAGAGAGAAAGCGAGAGAAAGAAAAACATGTTGCATGCACGTTTCGCAGACACACACAAGCTCAGAGACATTGTGGTGGAGCTGAAAGGATCATGGCCAAACAGCCAGTAGGAGATGGATTCCTACACAGAGAGGACAAGGCTTTCTGAGATTTACTAATTTTCAGCCCCTTACTTTTTCTGCCTATATTCCCATCTCCCCCTTTTTCTCTCTCTGTCCTTTGTCCATGTCATCACCACCTCTCTCTCTCCTTCTCTCACCATCCTCCCTCTCGCCCACCTCTCTTCCCCTCTCTCCCTCCTTCGATAAGGCTGGGGGTTAATCTCTACTAAGAGGGCATGGACCAGTAAGCCCCGTTAGCTCTCCTCTCCATACATAGAACACATTTACATGCATGCATGTATGTAGGTGCAAACTACCAAACTACTGAGATACGCACACAATCTATTTTCCACCCTTAGGACCTAGAAGCAGATCTGCCATATCTGTCGGCGCCATCTGTAAGCCTCCAATACCCTACTCAACAAGCTGGATGCAGTCTATCACAGTGCCATCCGTTTTGTCACCAAAGCCCCATATACAACCCACCACTGCGACCTGTATGCTCTCGTTGGCTGGCCTTCACTTCATCATCGTCGCCAAACACATTGGCTCCAGGTCATCTACAAGACCCTGCTAGGTAAAGTCCCCCCTTATCTCCGCTCACTGGTCACCATAGCAGCACCCACCTGTAGCACGCGCTCCAGCAGGTATATCTCTCTGGTCACCCCTAAAGCCAACTCCTCCTTTGGTCGTCTCTCCTTCCAGTTCTCAGCTGCCAATGATTGGAACGAACTACAAAAATCTCTAAAACTGGAAACACTTATCTCCCTCACTAGCTTTAAGCACCTGCTGTCAGAGCAGCTCACAGATCTCTGCACCTGTACATAGCCCATCTTTAATTGAGCCCAAACTACTACCTTTTCCCCTACTGTATTTATTTATTTTATTTATTTTGCTCCTTTGCACCATATTATTTATATTTATATTTTAACTTTTAACTTTCTTCAAACTACAAATCTACCATTCCAGTGTTTTTTTCTTGCCATACTTTATTTACTTTGCCACCATGGCATTTTTTTGCCTTTACCTCCATTATCTCACATCATTTGCTCACATTGTATATAGTCTTATTTTTTTTCTACTGCATCATTGATTGTATGTTGTTTTACTCCATGTGTAACTCTGTGTTTTTGTATGTTGTCGAACTGCTTTGCTTTATCTTGGCCAGGTCGCAATTGTAAATGAGAACTTGTTCTCAACTTGCCTACCTGGTTAAATAAAGGTGAAATAAATAAAAATAAAATAAAAAAGCAATAAGCACACAAAACACTGCATTTCACGAGTTCTGTACAAGACGTGTTCATTTGGGACACAGATGTAATGTGAAAAATGCTTCATTTGTAAAGGGGATTGACCTTGCATTGGCTTTGCAACACAGTAACCAAATAACTTACATGTGTAATGTAATAATGTATTTCAAGGTTCTGTTTTATTTCTCTGTCTTGAGGAGATATACAAGAACATGGAGATATAAGGCTTTTTTTCTCTGAGTGCTGTATATGTTGAATGCTTTTTCACAGCAAGCGGCAGTATTAACATGGCTCTGGCTGACCTCTTTGCTGGAGCGCAATTGTCTGAGGGGCAGGGAGGGAGTTCAGTCTGAAGTAGAGAGAGAGAGAGAGAGAGAGAGAGAGAGAGAGAGAGAGAGAGAGCAATAGAGAGAGGGGGAGGGAAAGAGAGAGAGAAGCACACTCAGTCCTATCAGGAAGAATGTATGCTGGCAGAGAAAAAGAGAAAGCAGAGAGAAAGCAGGAAATGCAGGCCAGGTTTGTATGACTCTCTCGGCCAAACTTTTCAACTGGTTGTCATGGGGATAGGATGCAGGAAGGAAGGTAGCAAAAGCTACTGGGGCATCGAGATAGCAGCATATTTCCTTGGATATGATCAAGGTGCGTGTGTGTGTGTAACCATGTGTGAAGAAAATAAGTGTGAGCTATTATTGTGTATGAGGTGAGTTTACAAGTACATAGCTGGATGTGTTTACTTGTGAGTTTGTGTGCGTGTGTGTTTATACACTGCTCAAAAAAATAAAGGGAACACTTAAACAACACAATGTAACTCCAAGTCAATCACACTTCTGTGAAATCAAACTGCCCACTTAGGAAGCAACACTGATTGACAATACATTTCACATGCTGTTGTGCAAATGGAATAGACAACAGGTGGAAATTATAGGCAATTAGCAAGACACCCCCAATAAAGGAGTGGTTCGGCAGGTGGTGACCACAGACCACTTCTCAGTTCTTATGCTTCCTGGCTGATGTTTTGGTCACTTTTGAATGCTGGCGGTGCTTTCACTCTAGTGGTAGCATGAGACGGAGTCTACAACCCACACAAGTGGCCCAGGTACTGCAGCTCATCCAGGATGGCACATCAATGCGAGCTGTGGCAAGAAGGTTTGCTGTGTTTGTCAGCGTAGTGTCCAGAGCATGGAGGCGCTACCAGGAGACAAGCCAGTACATCAGGAGACGTGGAGGAGGCCGTAGGAGGGCAACAACCCAGCAGCAGGACTGCTACCTCCGCCTTTGTGCAAGGAGGAGCAGGAGGAGCACTGCCAGAGCCCTGCAAAATGACCTCCACCAGGCCACAAATGTGCATGTGTCTGCTCAAACGGTCAGAAACAGACTCCATGAGGGTGGTATGAGGGCCCGATGTCCGCAGGTGGGGGTTGTGCTTACAGCCCAATACCGTGCAGGACGTTTGGCATTTGCCAGAGAACACCAAGATTGGCAAATTCGCCACTGGCGCCCTGTGCTCTTCACAGATGAAGCAGGTTCACACTGAACACGTGACAGACGTGACAGAGTCTGGAGATGCCGTGGAGAACGTTCTGCTGCCTGCAACATCCTCCAGCATGACCAGTTTGGCGGTGGGTCAGTCATGGTGTGGGGTGGCATTTCTTTAGGGGGCCGCACAGCCCTCCATGTGCTCGCCAGAGGTAGCCTGACTGCCATTAGGTACCGAGATGAGATCCTCAGACCCCTTGTGAGACCATATGCTGGTGCGGTTGGCCCTGGGTTCCTCCTAATGCAAGACAATGCTAGACCTCATGTGGCTGGAGTGTGTCAGCAGTTCCTGCAAGAGGAAGGCATTGATGCTATGGACTGGCCCGCCCGTTCCCCAGACCTGAATCCAATTGAGCACATCTGGGACATCATGTCTCGCTCCATCCACCAACGCCACGTTGCACCACAGACTGTCCAGGAGTTGGCGGATGCTTTAGTCCAGGTCTGGGAGGAGATCCCTCAGGAGACCATCCGCCACCTCATCAGGAGCATGCCCAGGCGTTGTAGGGAGGTCATACAGGCACGTGGAGGCCACACACACTACTGAGCCTCATTTTGACTTGTTTTAAGGACATTACATCAAAGTTGGATCAGCCTGTAGTGTGGTTTTCCACTTTAGTTTTGAGTGTGACTCCAAATCCAGACCTCCATGGGTTGATAAATTGGATTTCCATTGATTATTTTTTTGTGATTTCGTTGTCAGCACATTCAACTATGTAAAGAAAAAAGTATTTAATAAGATTATTTCATTCATTCAGATCTAGGATGTGTTATTTTAGTGTTCCCTTTATTTTTTTGAGCAGTATATTTGTTAGTGCATGCGTTGCATATGCACATGGGTCTCAGTGTGTACAAACAAGTCATTTGCATGTCCAGATCAGCCAGCCAGTCAGCACTCCAGTCCGTTCCCCCTTGGCTACATAATTTGTAAAAACAAATTCTCATTAATGAGTCATGGTGGATATCGGATTGAATATGACCTTTACTTTCAGCTCTGCACGAAAAACCCAATTTGTGTGAAGGCCGCCCACATCAGGGCTAACCACTGGCTAAGTAGCCTTGTCTTCTGGGGGGTTAGGAAACCAGAGTAATGATTCTCATCCACCAGACAGAGGCAGAGCAGGGAGCTAAAAGGACAATGATACTGTACTGCATGGACTGGTACAACCTTCTGGTGGAATACAGCTGCCATGGCATCACTCACATGGGTGCTACCTGTTAGTAGATGAGGTGAGTCCTTAACTTTCTACCTTTACTATGTAAAGCACTTTGAGCACCTGGGAAATAGGCTATACCCAGACAAAGTAGGCATTCTTATTCAGGACACAGAGGTAAGGCAGCTAGCTAGCTAAAGGCTAATCGAATAGCAGAGTAGTCCAGGCTTCAGCCAGACTGCAAATTGACTGTAAGAAGCCTTAACAGATATAATATTTGACTAAAACAATAATTTTAACCGTGCTTACATTTGTATACGATCACATACAGTGAGTGTACAAAACATTAGGAACACCTGCTCTTTCACTGACCAGGTGAATCCAGGTGAAAGCTATGATCGCTTATTGATATCACCTGTCAAATCCACTTCAATCAGTCTAGATGAAGGGGAGGAGACAGGTTAATGCGTTTGAGCCAATCAGTTGTGTTGTGACAAGGTAGGGGTGGGATTCAGAAGATTGCCCTTTTTGGTAAAAAACCAAGTCCATATTATGGCAAGAACAACTCAAATAAGCAAAGAGAAACGACAGTCCATCGTTACTTTAAGACATGGTCAGTCAATGCAGAACATTTCAAGAACTTTGCGAAAGTTTCTTCAACTGCAGTTGCAAAAACCATCAAGCGCTATGATGAAACTGGCTCTCATGAGGATCGCCACAGAAAAGGAAGACCCAGAGTTACCTCTGCTGCAGAGGATAAGTTCATTAGAGTTACCAGCCTCAGAAATGGCAGCCCAAACAAATGCTTCACAGAGTTCAAGTAACAGACACATCTCAAAATAAACTGTTCAGAGGAGACAATCAGGAGAATCAGGCCTTCATTGTTGAATTGCAGCAAAGAAACCACTACTAAAAGACACAAATAAGAAGAAGAGACTACCTTTGGCCAAGAAACACGAGCAATGGACATTAGACCGGTTGAAATCTGTCCTTTGGTCTGATGAGTCCAATTTGATGTTTTTGGTTCCAACCGAAGTGCCTTTGTGAGATGCAGAATAGGTGAACGGATGATCTCTGCATGTGTGGTTCCCACCGTGAAGCATGGAGGAAGAGGTGTGATGGTTTGGGGGTGCTTTGCTGGTGACACTGTCAGTGATTTATTTAGAATTCAAGGCACATTTAACCAGCATGGCTACCACAGCATTCTGCAGCGATACACCTTCCCATCTGGTTTGCGCTTAGTGGGACTGTCACGGCTGTCGGAAGGAGAGGACCAAGATGCAGCATTTTCGTAGTTCCACATATTTATTTAACCAGTGAAACCGAATGCAACAATTAAACACTTCAAAATATGCACAAAACAACAAACCGTGATGCAGGAGGATCAAATACACTCACAACGAATAATCACCCACAAACACATGTGAAACAAACATCAACTTAAATAGGACCTCCAATTAGAGACGATAACCTGCTACCTCTAATTGGAGGTCATGCCAAACAACACCAACATAGAAATGCAAAACTAGAAACTGAACATAGACATACAAAAACAGACAAACACCCCCTGTCACACCCTGACCAACTCCACCATAGAAAATAACCACTCACTATGGTCAGGACGTGACAGGGACTATCATTTGTTTTTCAACAGGACAATAACTTTTTCACTGTAGGCTCATTTACTTGTGTGGCTACCAACCAAATAGTGTTGCACTTACATTGTCATCTGATGACAATGAAGCTATTTTCTGCCGAATGTGTTGCTTTAATGTATTTTCTGTGAAGGAAACCTTCTATTGAAGCACAAAAACACTCTTGACTTTCAATATAAAACACGAGCCCTGTCAATACATAGCTGGACTCACCTGCTCCTGCCTTCTACCATTGTGCTATTTACAAACAAACACGTGACAGGCTCAACTGTTCTGGGGAACTACGGTAAGCTTCATAATGTAAAATAATGTGACAGGTGAAATGAAGAACGTAATCTGCTTTATCTCCTAACGTATTAAACAAGTAGACCACAGGTGTTTGCATAAAAAGTAGCTACAAACATGAAAATAGAGTAAAAAATATCAGCATTGTTGATATTGAAAAAAAATCCTGTGGCTATTTAAAAATACCCCGGTATACGGTATATACGTTATACCACCCAAACATACTCTCTATTATGCATGGAAATACTTTGGAACAGATTCAAATCACTTGGAGCTGATTTGCTGGTGTTTTTAGTCTTTTTTTCCTTTTCTAATAATAACATTTAAATGTGTTTTTTCTCAGAAAAAGCCAGTTGGGGAACCCTGCCCTACAGAGAATCATAGATATGGCCTCACAACTAGAGATATGAAACATCAGGTGGCAAACATCCTCTCTATTAAACTAGCAGCAGCTCATATCGCAGGTGACACACATTTCCTGTTGCTGCTGCTGCTGCTGCGTTGGCAGAAAGGAAGCAAGGTTAACACTAATGGTAGTCATAGTGATAAGGGTTGCCATGCATACAGATAAGCAAGGAAGAACCGAGACAAGCAGAAATGGAAAGCATGTGTAGTACTGGTATGGAGGTGGATAGACAGTGCTTCCAACCTACATGTTGAGTGAAGGCATAGCTCTAAACGACAGCTTGTACTAAAAAATGAAAAGTTGTTGAATTCCCAATGTGTTATCACTATGCTTTCAACCATCTAATAGAACAACCAAATTCCAATTGAAAAACAATGTTTGATTTTTGGTGTAGTTGTCATTGAAATGGGTTATCACTGCACTTTCAATCATTTAAAGCACAACACAGTTAAAATGGGAATACAATGTAAGATATTTTGTATTTATATAACAACGTCATGTCTTTTCACTGTGCTTCAGTCCCGTGTGGCTCAGTTGGTAGAGCATGGTATTTGCAACGCCAGGGTTGTGGGTTCGATTTCCACGGGGGACCAGTATGGAGAAAGAAAAAAATAAATAATGTATGAAATGTATGCATTCACTACTGTAAGTCGCTCTGGATAAGAGCGTCTGCTAAATGACTAATATGTAAAAATGATAAAGATGTTTTATTGTCACATGCACCAGATAGGTGCAGTGAAATATGTTGTTTTATAGGGTAAGTCATAGTAGTACGGTGCCCCTGGACCAATTTAAGATTAAGTGCCTTGCTCAAAGGCAAATCGACAGATTTTTCACAATGTCGGCTCGAGTATTCAAACAGCAGCCAATTTGTTTACAAATGTATAATTGACATGTTGGATTCACGTCTCCATCTCAAACAAACATCAAAGTTAAAGAATAGGACTAAATCTAATCAAACTTTAAATGCACTTTAAATAATGTTTTATTTGATTTAGTCTAATTCTTGAACCCTGGGTTAAATTTAAACAACAGCTGTTGATGACTTCGCAAACGCTATATATACCTAAATAGCATTGTTGTAGTCGAGTCACTAAACCTCAAGTCCGAGTCGAGTCCAAAGTCTCCGGTGCTCGAGTCTGAGTAGAGTCACAGTATATCGCCAAACCTTCATGAAAAAACAACTAATTTACTATTCATCACTATCTCCAACGTTTTACT
Source organism: Salmo trutta (assembly GCF_901001165.1). Taxonomy (NCBI): domain Eukaryota; kingdom Metazoa; phylum Chordata; class Actinopteri; order Salmoniformes; family Salmonidae; genus Salmo; species Salmo trutta. The sequence goes on from NC_042973.1 coordinate 35,472,479, forward strand.
CAATACCTGTGTTTCATTTCTTATTTACTGCATAAATAAATTGTAAGTCAAGCTCTCACTTTTTTGTAATTGCACACTGATATTTGTGTAGGTTTACTAAAGGGAGACTTGTCAAAACCTGGTTAACCATTATTATTGAACACGGAATGAGTCCATACAACTTATTACGCAATTTGTTAAGCAAATTTTTACTCCTGAACTTATTTACTGTAGGCTTGTCATAACAAAGCGGTTGAAAACGTATTGACTCAAGACATTTCAGCTTTAAATTAAATCTATTAATTTAAAATAAATTCTACAAACAAAATTCCACTTTGACATTATGGGGTATTGTGTGTAAATCAGTGACACAAATGTTCAATTGAATACATTTTAAATTCAGGCTGTAACACAACAAAATGTGGAAAAAGTAAAGGGTTGTGAATACTTTCTGAAGGCACTGTAAATAGTAGGCTGTTGACTGGTGGTTACGAGGAAAGCAAATGATCAATGCCTATGATCGTAGGTGGAGTCGGAGTGGAGCCTGCCTGCCCACAATCTATACCTGCTCCCCCGCAGCTCACCAGCTGACTTAAACTGTGTGTTCTTCCTTCCCACTGCTAGAGAACAGAACCCTTGCTGCGCTGTGCACTCAGATTAGCTAATATTCTGCTTATGATAGTAGCCTATCCAGTCTAAGCAAATACAAGTCACGAGAAGGCGAGTCCGAGTCAACAATGGTCGAGAAGCCGAGTCCAAGTCCGAGTCACCAATGGTCGAGTCCAAGTTGAGGACTCGAGTACTACAACACAGCTAAATAGTTTTGTTGATGATATATGACTTAAAAAGTATGGTTACATTTCATTTTCTCTGTTAAAACTACCCATTGGAATGACTTCAATAGCAACAGTGAATCTATTTAGTTCACTTCCGTTCTGACAGCTAACTTTCAATCGCTGGAAATAAATGGGACGAACTGAAAGCCGAGCACATATATCCTACCAACGGGACATTAAAAACTGTAATATCTTATGTTTCGGGTTATACACTCTATTGGCAAGATAGAACAGCAGCCTCTGGAAAGGGCGGGGGCCTATGCATTTACGTAAACAACAGCTGGTGCACGATATCTAAGGAAGTCTGAAAGTTTTGCTCGCCTGAGGTAGAGTATCTCATGATAAGCTGTAGACCTCAATGTCTACCTAGAGAGTTTTCATCTGTATTTTTCGTAGCTGTGTACATGAGGTTGGCACTAAAACCGCACTCAATGAACTGTATTCCGCCATAAGCAAACAGGAAAACGCTCCTAGTGGCCGGTGACTTTATTGCAGGGAAACTTAAATCAGGTTTACCGAATGTCAATCAGCATGTTAAATGTGCAACCAGAGGGAAAAAACTTCTAGACCACCTTTACTCCACACACAGAGACGCGTACAAAGCTCTCCCTCGCCCTCCATTTGGCAAATCTGACCATAACTCTATCCTCCTGATTCCTGCTTACAAGCAAAAAATTTAAGCAGGAAGCACCAGTGACTAGATCAATAAAAAAAGTGGTCAGATGAAGCAGATGCTAAGATAGAAGACTGCTTAGCTAGCACAGACTGGAATATGTTCTATGATTCTTCAGATGGCATTCCCGAGTACACCACATCAGTCCCTGGTTTAATCAATAAGTGCATTGAGGACGTCGTCCCCACAGTGACTGTACATACATACCCCAACCAGAAGCCATGGATTACAGGCAACATTCTCACTGAGCTAAAGGGTAGAGCTGCCGCTTCAAGGAGCGGGACTCTAACCCGGACGCTTATAATAAATCCTGCTATGCCCTCCGACGAACCATCAAACAGGCAAAGCATCAATACAGGACTAAGATCGAATTGCACTACACCGGCTCCGACACTCGTCAGATGTGGCAGGGCTTGCAAACTATTACAGACTACAAAGGGAAGCACAGCCGAGAGCTGCCTGGTGACACGAGCCTACCAGACGAGCTGGGCCAGACGGATTACCAGGACGTATACTCCGAACATGCGCTGACCAACTGGCAAGTGTCTTCACTGACATTTTCAACCTCTCCCTGTCTGAGTCTGTAATGCCAACATGTTTGAAGCAGACCACCACAGTCCCTATGCCCAAGAACACTAAGGTAAACTGCCTAAATGACTACCGACCCATAGCACTCACGTCTGTAGCCATGAAATGGCTCACATCAACACCATTATACCAGAAACCCTAGACCCACTCCAATTTGCATACCGCACCAACAGATGATACAATCTCAATTGCATTCCACACTGCCCTTTTCCACCTGGACAAAAGGAACACCTATGTAAAAATGCTATTCATTGACTACAGCTCAGCGTTCAAAAACATAGTGCCCTCAAAGCTCGTCACTAAGCTCAGTACCCTAGATGGCGTAGCAGTGCAGACGTGTTGTGTTCGTCCTCTCGTGTACTTCTGTATTTTTCGTCTTTTTTGTATATATTTCAAATTTGATTTTCAATCTCTTTTCCATTTTAATTCAATTATACCTTCCGGTAACCTGCCTCACCCAATGTGATACGGAACCGCTATTATTTTTAATTTTAATTTAATTTTTAGACCTTATAGCAAGAACCACCTAGCCATCAGAAGCTAACAAGCTACAAGCTATTTAGTCATTGTTAGCCACTGCTAGTGGCCTTTACCCGTCAGCACAGATACAAGCCTTTTTTTTACCCTGGATAATACTCGCCAGCCAACCAGTATTGGACTGTCTACAACGCCGGATTCCTGCCGTAATCCCAGGACCATTACCCCTGATCTTCACAGCTAGCTAGCACCCACCGAGTTACCTAGAAAGCTGCCGCGGTCATCCCCCTCTTCAAAGGGGGTGACACCCTAGACCCAAACTGTTACAGACCTATTTCCATCCTGCCCTGCCTATCTAAAGTCTTCGAAAGCCAAGTTAATAAACAGATCACTGACCATTTCGAATACCACCGTACCTTCTCCGCTGTGCAATCCGGTTTCCGAGCCGGTCACGGGTGCACCTCAGCCACGCTCAAGGTTCTAAATGATATCATAACCGCCATCGATAAAAGACAGTACTGTGCAGCCGTCTTCATCGACCTGGCCAAGGCTTTCGACTCTGTCAATCACCGTATTCTTATCAGCAGACTCAATAGCCTTGGTTTTTCTAATGACTGCCTCGCCTGGTTCACCAACTACTTTGCAGACAGAGTTCAGTGTGTGAAATCGGAGGGCATGTTGTCTGGACCTCTGGCAGTCTCTATGGGGGTACCACAGGGTTCAATTCTCGGGCCAACTCTTTTCTCGGTATATATCAATGATGGTCGCTCTTGCTGCAGGCAATTCCCTGATCCACCTCTACGCAGACGACACCATTCGGTATACTTCTGACCCTTCCTTGGACACTGTGCTAACAAACCTCCAAACAATGCCATACAACACTCCTTCCGTGGCCTCCAACTGCTCTTAAACGCTAGTAAAACCAAATGCATGCTTTTCAACCGTTCGCTGCCCGCACCTGGCCGCCCGACTAGCATCACCACCCTGGACGGTTCCGACCTAGAATATGCGGACAACTATAAATACCTAGGTGTCTGGTTAGACTGTAAACTCTCCTATTTCGCAACAAAGCCTCCTTCACTCACACCGCCAAACTTACCCTAGTAAAACTGACTATCCTACCGATCCTCGACTTCGGCGATGTCATCTACAAAATAGCTTCCATTACTCTACTCAGCAAACTGGATGCAGTCTATCACAGTGCCATCCGTTTTGTTACCAAATCACCTTATACAACCCACCACTGCGACCTGTATGCTCTAGTTGGCTGGTCCTCGCTACATATTCGTCGCCAGACCCACTGGCTCCAGGTCATCTATAAGTCTATGCTGGGTAAAGCTCCGCATTATCTCAGTTCACTGGTCACGACAACAACACCCACCCGTAGCACACGTTCCAGCAGGTATATCTCACTGATCATCCCCAAAGCCAACACCTCATTTGGCCACCTTTCCTTCCAGTTCTCTGCTGCCAGTGACTGGAACGAATTGCAAAAATCACTGAAGTTGGAGACTTTTATTTCCCTCGCCAACTTTAAACATCAGCTACCTGAGCTGCTAACCGATCGCTGCAGCTGTACATAGTCCATCTGTAAATTGCCCACCCAATCTACCTACCTCATCTCCATACTGTTTTTATTTTATTTACTTTTCTGCTCTTTTGCACACCAGTATTTGTACTTGCACATCATCATATGCTCATTTATCACTCCAGTGTTAATCTGCTAAATTGTAATTATTCGCTCCTATGGCCTATTTATTGCCTACCTCCTCATGTCTTTTGCACACACTGTATATAGACTTTCTTTTTTTTCCTACTGTGTCATTGACTTGTTTATTGTGTTATTGGCTTGTTTATTGTTTACTCCATGTGTAACTCTGTGTTGTTGTCTGTGTCACACTTTCTTTGCTTTATCTTGGTCAGGTCGCAGTTGTAAATGAGAACTTGTTCTCAACTAGCCTACCTGGTTAAATAAAGGTAAAATAAAATAAAAACACCTCCCTCTGAAACTGGATCCCAGACTTCCTGACGGGCCGCCCCCAGGTGGTAAGGGTAGGTAACAACACATCCGCCACGCTGATCCTCAACACGTGGGCCCCTCAGGGGTGCGTGCTCAGTCCCCTCCTGTACTCCTTGTTCACTCATGACTGCACGGCCAGGCACAACTCCAACACCATCATTTAGTTTGCTAATGACACAACAGTGGTAGGCCTGATCACTGACAACGATGAGACAGCCTATAGAGAGGAGGTCAGAGACCTGACCGTGTCTCATTGACGGGGCTGTAGTGGAGCAGTTCCTTGGTGTCCACATCACCAACAAACTAATGGTTTGGTCCAAGCACACCAAGACAGTCGTGAAGAGGGCACGACAAAACCTATTCCCCCTCAGGTGACTGAAAAGATTTGGCATGGGTCCTCAGATCCTCAAAAGGTTTTACAGCTGCACCATCGAGAGCATCCTGACTGGTTGCATCACTGCCTGGTATGGCAACTGCTCTGCCTCTGACCGCAAGGCTCTACAGAGGGTAGTGCGTACGGCTCAGTACATCAACGGGGCCAAGCTTCCTGCCATCCAGGACCTCTATACCAGGCGGTGTCAAAGACTCCAGCCACCCTAGTCATAAACTGTTCTCTCTGCTACCGCACGACAAGCAGTACCAGAGCACCAAGTCTAGGTCCAAGAGGCTTCTAAACATCTTCTATCCCCAAGCCATAAGACTCCTGAACAGCTAATCAAATGGCTACCCAGACTATTTGCCCCCCCCCCACGCTGCAGCTACTCTCTGTTATCATCTATGTATAGTCACTTTAATAACCCTACCTGCATGTACATATTTACCTCAATTATATCGACACTGTTGCCCCCCGCACATTGACACATTGACTATGTACTGGTACCCCCTGTATACAGCCCCGCTATTGTTATTTACTGCTGCTCTTTAATTATTTGTTTTTCTTACCTTTACAAATTTATTTTTTAGGTATTTTCTTAAAACTGCTTTGTTAATTAAGGACTTGTAAGTAAGCATTTCACTGTAAGGTCAATAAAATTTGATTTGATGTGTGTGTGTGTGTCAAGGAGGACACAGACAAAAACAACTAAATGCTCCGACAATGGAGTAGGGATATCTATAAGGTATTTCAATACCAATGCATCCACTCGGCTTCAGTGTCAATTAGAGTAACTTCATGCGAACCCATTCACATTGTTTCAGCATCAATTCAAATGATTTCATACGAAGGCGATCACTGCACGTTAGCATCAGTGCAATGGTGAGGTTAAAACTCTTGACAGAGCAGAGATCTGTCTGAAGAACCAAGTCTAACCTAACCTGTCTGCTCTGCCAAGACCAGGAGGTGAAGTGATGGAAGTGAAGGGGATGGGTTAGATGGATTACAGAGACCTCAGGCGATTACAGAGACCTCTGAGGAGGGAGGAGGAAAATTCTGTCCAAAAAAGTTGTACTGAAATGAACAAGAGTGAGTGAGAGAGAGAATGAAAGGGAAAGACAGAGAGAGAGACAGTGATAGAGAGAGAGAGACAAAGAGAGAGAGAGAAAGAGAGAGAGAGAGAGACAAAGAGAGACAAAGAGAGACAAAGAGAGAGGGAGAGAAAGAGAGAGAGAGAGAGCGAGAGAGAGAGAGAGAGAGAGAGAGAGACAGAGAGAGAGAGAGAAAGAAAGAAAGAAAGAAAGAAAGAAAGAAAGAAAGAAAGAAAGAAAGAGAAAGAAAGAAAGAGAAAGAAATAGAGAACAACAATCCATGAACAACTCCAGTGTGACGTGTCATCTTGGGAATCATGGTCCCGTTGGCAACATTTGAGTTGTCTGGTGACTCCCTGAGCGTGCGTGCGTGCGTGTGTGTGTGCGTGCGAGCATTGGGTTATGAGAGGGTGTGTAAACTGGGGCTGAGCCACATGTACATTTCCCAGAGGCGTCTTAAAGTCTCAGCAGAACCAGAAGGGAAGGGGGTGAGTAGATGTTTGGCAGGGACCTAACACCGTCCCACCCAACATGAGGAGGCAACATGTTCCTTAATTGGAGAAAAAAAACATTAGGTGAGTGAAAGGTAGGGTAACAGTCATCAGAGGGGAATGAGGGTAAAACCCACCTGGAGATGAAGAGAGGGGGTGAGAGAGAGGGGGTGAGAGAGAGAGAGCGAGAGCGAGAGAGAGCGAGCAAGACAGAGAGAGAGAAATGGGATACTTGTAGATATATTCACTTAAGAAGGGGGTGTGGTGGGGGTGTAGATGCATCAACTTGAGATGGGAGTTCCCCTTAAAGGGGTAATCCGCAATTGCTACATCCATTTTTGTACTTATAAATTCACGATATGTACCCATTGATTCTTGAAGAATATAACTTAGAAATGCCTCAGGTGCTTAGTTAAACTGTCTTACCCCATCAGAACCCAAAATATAAGGTTATTTTACTTATGTTTGTGTACATTTACTTTGTTTACAAACACTGTAAATAGGCCCAAAACATAATTTGGATATCATGGATGGTCAGTTCTTGCATCCATAGCTCTGTCTATGAATTTGAGAGTGGTTACATTTATCCAACCCCATCCCTCAGCTTTTTACCAAAACAGGGGCGGGGAAACGCTTTGTTATTGTTTCTACTGCTGATTGCCTCTTTAAATATGTCAGGAGCTCAAAGTCAATGCTTATCAACATTCCCATCTTTATGTGGAGAGGGGGGATAAAGGGGGGGGGGGAGCGGAGATAGAGAGAGAGAGAGAGAGAGAGATAGCAGGATAGACGAAAGCTCAATAAAGATCAAAGCCAAGCAACACTAGTAGGATCATGACTTTACTGGATTATATTACCGTGGTGTTACAGTAGCATTATAATGTGCTATTTCTACACACAGGCGTAATCGTCCATTGCTTTGATGGTATTAAGTTTCCCCAAGTGCTAAACTGGGGCTATGGGTTTGTTGGATAGGGGGATGGGAGTGAGGGGGGCTAGACAAGAAAGAAGGGGAGAAGCAAGAAGCGCAGAACTAAACCTGGTCTCTGGTTCCTTTAAAATGCTTAGAGAGAGAGAGAATGAGAGAGAATTAGAAAGTGGAGATGGTGAAAGGGAGCTGTACTCACGGCAGCCTTTCTCGTCGCTCTTGTCGAAGCAGTCGGGCAGTCCGTCACACTGCCACCCGCCTGGGATACACTTCCCGTCCCCACACATGAAGTTCCCTGGGATGTTACACTCTGTGGTGAAGTTGTTCCCCGGAAGGAGCTGGCTCTCTGTGGGAGAGGAGGAGAGAGGGAGGAGGAGAGGAGAAAATGGAGGAGAGGGGTGGAGGGGAGAGGAGAGGAGAGGAGGAGGACGACGATGGCAAGGATGAGGAAGGAGGATGGGAAAGATGAAAAAGTGGAAGAGGAGGAGGAGGATGGGGAAGATGAAGAAGATGAAGAGGAGGAGGAAGATGAAGTGGAAGAGGGAAATATTGTTACAATCTGAGAACTTGAACGGTAGAAGGATATTGCATTCAAAAGATAATAATCTCACAGTCAAAAGGCAGGCTATTATTATCTCCAAATGGAAAATATTAAAGGCATTCCTATATCAGTATCCAGGCAGGTCATAAAAACAGAGGATAGCATCATGAATACCAATATGAAAGTATGAAAGGGTCATATGGTGATAACAGTCAGTCTCTGAGTCAGTCTACTGCTGGCTATTATAAAGAAGGGCCGATAAGGACACACTCATCAAGCACGCACACACACACACACACACACACACACACATTTTCCCTCTGATTTCCCTATCGCTAAATACGACAAAACTTGCAAAACTTGCGTGCATCATTGCATAGTGAAGACTCCTTTCTAGATTCCTATGTAGACTATGACCCATTTGCCTTAGAAGACAATATGGGTATGTATGGCATTAAGTACATTTGCAAACCTCTTCCATTGTATGATCCATTGATCCACAAGCAGAGCAGCAGAGAAGCACAGTGGCCTGTGGGCAATTCCACAATAATGGTAACAGACACTCAGATTGCCAAACAGTATGCCAAACAAAAAACATTGATTTTAAAGTTTAACAATCCATACAACTCTATGCACAATGACTACTTCTAACAATTTACACAGAATAAAACACATTTACTGGAAGAACTGTGCAGATGCAAAGTTTGGTAACAGAATTATGGTCAAATCTCCCTCAGTTTTTTTGTGTCTACGCTTTACCAAAAACTCTGTTAGATCTCTGCTCCGAATTAAGAGTTAAAGATGTCTGCAGAAAGAATGGGGTTGAAGTGGATTTACACCCGGTGACGGAATTGCGGTAACAGAATTTCATTATGGGTCCCTGATCTGTACTACACAGAAATGCATAATTTTGGATATGAATGTCATTTTATTTAAATAGGTACAGAAAGGTATAAATATGCAATATCCTTCTTTGCATATTTGGGTATTATTCTACACACTGGCTATTCTTTTAAGCTGTTGGGGGTAGGGGGCAGTATTTACACGGCCGGATAAAAAACGTACCCGATTTAATCTGGTTACTACTCCTGCCCAGTAACTAGAATATGCATATAATTATTGCCTTTGGATAGAAAACACCCTAAAGTTTCTAAAACTGTTTGAATGGTGTCTGTGAGTATAACAGAACTCATATGGCAGGCAAAAACCTGAGAAGGTTTCATGCAGGAAGTGGCCTGTCTGACAAGGAGTCGTTCTTCTTGTCTCTGTTTATTGAAGAGTGGGGATCTTAGCTGTAACGTGACACTTCCTACGGCTTCCATAGGCTCTCAGAGCCCGGGAAAAAGTTGAACGATGACGAGGCAGCCCCAGGCTGAAACACATAATCGCCTTTGCCAAGTGGCCGATAAGAGGACAAAGGAATTAGGTGCGTGCCCGATTCGACCCCGTGCTGTATTTTCTTTCGGCTGTTTACCTAATTGCAGATTCCCGGTCGGAATATTATCGCTTTTTTACGAGAAAAATGGCATAAAAATTGATTTTAAACAGTGGTTGACATGCTTCGAAGTACGGTAATGAAATATTTAGAAATCTTTTGTCACGAATTGCGCGTGACCGATATTTACCATTGGGATAGTGTCTTGAACGCACGAACAAAACGTCGCTGTTGGAACATAACTATGGATTATTTTGGACCAAACCTACATTTGTTATTGAAGTAGAAGTCCTGGGAGTGCATTCTGACGAAGAACAGGAAAGGTAATCAAACTTTTCTAATAGTAAATCTGACTTTGGTGAGTGCTAAACTTGCTGGGTGTCTAAATAGCTAGCCCTGTGATGCCGGGCTATCTACTTAGAATATTGCAAAATGTGCTTTCACCGAAAAGCTATTTTAAAATCGGACATATCGAGTGCATAGAGGAGTTCTGTATCTATAATTCTTAAAATAATTGTTATGCTTTTTGTGAACGTTTATCGTGAATAATTTAGTAAATTGTTAGTAAATTCATCGGAAGTTTGCGGGGGGTATGCTAGTTCTGAACGTCACATGCTAAAAAGCTGTTTTTTGATATAAATATGAACTTGATTGAACAAAACATGCATGTATTGTATAACATAATGTCCTAGGTGTGTCATCTGATGAAGATCATCAAAGGTTAGTGCTGCATTTAGCTGTCTTCTGGGTTTTTGTGACATTATATGCTAGCTTGAAAAATGGGTGTCTGATTATTTCTGGCTGGGTACTCTGCTGACATAATCTAATGTTTTGCTTTCATTGTAAAGCCTTTTTGAAATCGGACAGTGTGGTTGGATTAACTTGAGTCTTGTCTTTAAATAGCTGTAAAATAGTCATATGTTTGAGAAATTGAAGTAATAGCATTTCTAAGGTATTTGAAAATCGCGCCACAGGATTCAACTGGCTGTTACGTAGGTGGGACGATTTCGTCCCGCCTGCCCGAGAGAGGATAATGAGCTCTGCTCCCAAACAAGACCAAATTTGGTTGGTCCTGTCTGGACCAAATCTAAACCAATCATAGACATCTCTGTATCACAAGTTTGGACATCAATGTACAGCACAGTAGAGTACAATAGAGTACAGTACAGTAAAGTTTTGTACAGTACAGTAGAGTTCAGTTTAGGTGCACACGAAACAAGGCCCATGAAAACTGTGTGCAGTGCAACCGACTTGTGAGGCTTGCTCACACAATGCCCCGAAGCTGTGTGCTGACTGTAGACCCCAAGCATAAAGACAAGGGGAAATTGATTCATGCGTAAAGGCACGAATAAGGGCACAATACAATGTCCAATACAATCAACAAATGACTGTTTTTATATATTATCATGAATATATTTCCATAAATATTTCTTTATGCATTTCATCCTTTAAAATTGTTCATGCACTGGTGCTTTTGCTTAGGAATACGGCAAATCATTTCACCTGTGCACCTGTCGGGTTATATGATTATCTTTTTCATTTCTACTTTGTCGAAATAAACTGTAACTGGACTTTATTAATTACTATAACATTTACTAATCAAATCTACAAATAAAGTTGATCAAATGGATTACACTGTAATGTTTTTATTGTAAGGGAAATGAAAGTAGGCCACAGGCCTACGTAGAATTGTACAAAACATATCCTTGACTCTATCTAAACAAATAACTATTGTTGATATATTTGATTGAATATTTCTTCATGCAATTCATCTTTATATTTGTTTATGCACTGTTTATCGAGCGTTGGTGCTTATGTTTGCTGCACCTTGCGGGTTTATATGCATCTGATACGTATGCTAAAGGGGACGCCCCGGCTACGTACGTCTCTAGTGGGTACTTATAGGCTGAAAGGCCAGGTGGTTCTGGTGTTAATGAGCTCTGCCCCCAAGCAAGACCAAATTTGGTTGGTCTGGACCGGACCAAATCTGAACCAATAATAGACATCTATGTTTCACAAGTTTGGACATCAAAGTACAGTACAGTAGAGTATAGCACAGCACAGAACTGTGAGTAGAATTCAGTACAATACAGTAGAGTATAGGTCAGTACAGCACAGTACAGTAGAGTATAGGTCAGTACAGCACAGTATAGGTCAGTACAGTTCAGTAGAGTATAGTACAGTAGAGTTCAGTACATTCTAGTGTACTCAACTCTAGTGTGCTCTACTGTGTAGTGTACTGAACTCTACTTTACCTTACTGTACTGTACTGACCTATACTCTACATTTATTTTATTTGGTAACGGAATTGAATTTTAATCACTTAATAATTCATAAACTAAAATGTATAACAGTAAAAACACTAACTAATTGATAGGTCTACCTTTAATTCTTACTTCTGTGAACTTTCATTATCCTCCCTCCTCATGACAGAGAGAAATTAGAAAATATCTTAAAGATATGTGTTTTTTTGGTAATGGAATTTGAACTGAGAGAAGGCAGAAAAATGTATCCGAAACTAAACATAAGTGTTGATATTAGTTAGCAGGGGTCTTTACTTCAACATTATTATGTTTTCATCCGTTTCTCATACCTTTTAAGACTTTTCTGGTAGATGTTTTCTAAGACCCCTTTTCCATCTCTCTGACCAGAAATCAAAGCCTTTGCTTATTCCTAATTTTTAGGATGGACAATTGTTGGAAAATGTACACACTACCGGTCCAAAGTTTTAGAACAAACCTACTCATTCAAGGGTTTTTCTTTACTTTTACTATTTTCTACATTGTAGAATAATAGTGAAGACATCAAAACTAGAAAATAACACGTGGAATCATGTAGAAACCAAAAAAGTGTTAAACAAATCAAAATATATTTCTTCAAATAGCCACCCTTTGCCTTGATGACAGCTTTGCACACTCTTGGCGTTCTCTCAACCAGCTTCACCTGGAATGCTTTCCCAACATTATTGAAGGAGTTCCCACATATGCAGAGCATTTGCTGGCAGCTTTTCCTTCCCTCTGTAGTCCGACTCATCCCAAATCATCTCAATTGGGTTGAGGTCAGGGGATTGTGGAGGCCAGGTCATCTGATGCAGCACTCCATCATATTCCATATATGTTTTTTCATAGTTTTACTATTATTATACAATGTAGAAAATAGTAAAAAATAACAAAAAAATCCTTGAGTAGGAGTGCATGAGAAGGTGTTCTAAAACTTTTGACTGGTAGTGTATATGTACTGTACCTTAATTTCAAAGGAATATAGACTCTTGGCTTTCATTTGACAGCCAATTTAACATGATCCTAAAAATTTCACATGTTGCTGCTCATGGGTTTTTTACATGGAAATGACCCTGTCTGATCTTTAATAAGTGGGATAGGGCAGAACTTGTTGATGCACTCCAGCAATAGACTAATGAGTTAGAATGTAAACCATGTGCTGCTGGGCTGGCTGTCTGGGCTCTGACACTGTGGTGGGGAAGGACGCACTTAAGTGATAATGCCCGAGAAGCCAGTGTTTGGAGGATATACAGTTGAAGTCGGAAGTTTACATACACTTAGGTTGGAGTCATTAAAACTCATTTTTCAACCACTCCACAAATGTCTTCTTAACAAACTATAGTTTTGGCAAGTCGGTTAGGACATCTACTTTGTGCATGACACAAGTAATTTTTCCAACAATTGTTTACAGACAGATTATTTCACTGTATCACAATTCAGGTGGGTCAGAAGTTCACATACACTAAGTTGACTGTGCATTTAAACAGATTGGGAAATTCCAGAAAATTATGTCATGGCTTAAGAAGCTTCTGATAGGCTAATTGACATTATTTGAGTCAATTGGAGGTGTACCTGTGGATGTATTTCAAGGCCTACCTTCTATCTCAGTGCCTCTTTGCTTGACATCATGGGAAAATCAAAAGAGATCAGCCAAGGTCTCAGAAAAAAATTGTAGACCTCCACAAGTCTGGTTCATCCTTGGGAGTAATTTCCAAACGCCTGAAGGTAACACATTCATCTGTACAAACAATAGTACGCAAGTATAAACACCATGGGACCACGCAGCCATCCTCCCACTCAGCACTTTGGTGCGAAAAGTGCAAATCAATCCCAGAACAACAGCAAAGGACCTTGTGAAGACGCTGGAGGAAACAGGTACAAAAGTATCTATATCCACAGTAAAACAAATCCTATATCGACATAACCTGAAAGGCTGCTCAGCAAGGAAGAAGCCACTGCTCCAAAACCGCCAGAAATAAGCCAGACTACGGTTTGCAACTGCACATGGGGACAAAGATCATACTTATTGGAGAAATGTCCTCTAGTCTGATGAAACAAAAATAGAACTGTTTGGCCAAAATGGCCATCGTTATGTTTGGAGGAAAAAGGAGGAGGCTTGCAAGCTGAAGAACACCATCCCAACTGTGAAGCACGGGGGTGGCAGCATCATGTTGCGGGGGTGCTTTGCTGTAGGAGGGACTGATGCATTTCACAAAATAGATGGCATCATGAGGCAGGACAATTATGTGGATATATTGAAGCAACATCTCAAGACATCAGTCAGGAAGTTAAAGCTTGGTCGCAAATGGGTCTTCCAAATGGGCAATGACCCCAAGCATACTTCCAAAGTTGTGGCAAAATGGCTTAAGGACAACAAAGTCAAGGTATTGGAGTGGCCATCACAAAGCCTTGACCTCAATCCCATAGAGAATTTGTGGGCAGAACTCAAAAAGTGTGTGTGAGGCCTACAAACCTGACTCAGTTACACCAGCTCTGTCAGGAGGAATGGGCCAAAATTCACCCAATTTATTGTGGGAAGCTTGTGGAAGGCTACCAGAAATGTTTGACCCAAGTTAAACAATTTAATGGCAATGCTACCAAATACTAATTGAGTGTATGTAAACTTCAGACCCACTGGGAATGTGATGAAAGAAATAAAAGCCGAAATAAATCATTCTCTTTACTATTATTCTTACATTTCACATTCTTAAAATAAAGTGGTGATCCTAACTGACCTAAAACAGGGAATTTTTACTGGGATTAAATGTCTAGAATTGTGAAACTGAGTTTAAATGTATTTGGCTAAGGTGTATGTAAACTTCCGACTTCAACTGTATTGGCACGGATGTTGTTAGGCCCGTGCCAATATATCCTCCAAACACCGGCGTGGAGGGTATTATCACTTTTATACAATGGTTTACAACATATTCAAATAATGATTTCCATATTTTCATTAAAAACTTTATTTTGAGGAATGTATAAATACTATTTCATCCTTCCACAAGATATAGTCCTGACACAAATCTAGGGTTGCTACCCAAGCCAGCAGGTAAGTTCATTCTATCGGTTTGGTTGCTAGAGACGTGACCCAGTCATTCAGCCTTTTGTTCTGTATCTATAGACGCGACCCAGTCATTCGTTCTAAATGTTCCATTGCCATAATGGCTGGCAACATTCTTATCCTTTGCTTGCTAGCTAGCCAACTACAGCTAACTTACAGTCACGTCAAAAAGTGCAGCCAGAATAACAGCACAGTAGCTGCAATTGCCTTTGTTTAAGGTGTTTTCTAGTGACATTTATTTGGACACATCCATAACATTGAGCTAATGAGACGCGATTTCACCTGGCATAGAACATGTGCTCTCTCGTCAGGACACTGTTGAAAGGAGCTAGCCAACAGCACAGCTAACAATCACTTCAAACTGAATCTGGAAAGACTGCAAACTAGCTGCACTTCGATTCATTTGACCTCTTTTCAATTTACATTTTACTTTGTATATATCCATAAAAATGATGTCAGCTGATTCATGATTTCGACTGGCTGAGAAACGCTGCCTGTATGTCTCGTCCCAACCTCCTGACATGTTCATTTCTATGGGACAGCTGGAGATCGAATTTGAATATTGAAACAATGTTGCAAATGTTGGAGAGACAGACAGCAAGGTTTATACAAATCTCCACTGTTGAAAACTAAATGTTAGTCTAAAGGAAATGTGAGATAATGTCTAGATGCTTTTTATAGAGGAGATAAAGTTTATAAATCGCTTGGCTGGGCTGATGAGACAGTGGATTGCGCAGTCAGATGGAACAGAGTAAATAAGCATTTTAACGTCATAGATTTAGCCAGTGGAAACTTATGGCATAGACACCGGCTGGAATGCGGTTTAAACCAATCAGCATTCAAGATTAGACCCACCCATTGTATAATAACAAACAACACTACTCTATAGTCATCCAAATTATAATTTAAGGACACCAAGGCACAGGATGTGTCCCAGATAGCACCCTATTCCCAATACTGTACGGTGCACTACTTTCTACCAGGGCCCATAGGTCTCTGGTCAAAAGTAGTGCGCTAAATAGGGATCATTTGGGACGCATCCACAGTTTCACTCTGTATCGGCAACCCAACCTGGACCAAACTAGGGGAGGAATACAAAGTTGTAAGAGTCCAATTTA
Organism: Salmo trutta; assembly: GCF_901001165.1. Lineage (NCBI taxonomy): Eukaryota > Metazoa > Chordata > Actinopteri > Salmoniformes > Salmonidae > Salmo > Salmo trutta. The sequence continues at coordinate 35,488,369 of NC_042973.1, forward strand.
TAAATAGGCCTGTATTATAATCAGTGGTATAAAGTACTTAAGTACAAATACTTGAAAGCACTACTTAAGTAGTACTTAATATTTACATTTTTAAGAACTTTTACTTCACTTAATTTCTAATAATGTCATTTATACTCCATACATTTTCCGGCACTCAAAAGTACTCGTTACATTTTGAATGCTTAGCAGGACAGGAAAATGGTCTAATTCACACAATTATCAAGAGAACATCCCTGGTCATCCCTACTGTCTCTGATCTGGCGGACTCACTAAACACATACTTTGTTTGTAAATGATGTCTGAGTGTTGGAGTGTGCCCCTGGCTATCTGTAAGTAAATAAAAAATAAAAAATGATGGCATCTGGTGTGCTTAATATAAGGAATTTGAAAGGATTTATACTTTTACTTTTGATACTAAGTATATTTTAGCAATTACATTTACTTTTGATAGTTAAGTATATTTAAAACAAAATACTTTTAGACTTTTACTCAAGTTGTATTTTATTGGGTGACTTGCACTTTTACTTGAGTCATTATCTATTAAAGTATATTTACTTTTACTCAAGTATGACAATTGGGTACTTTTTCCACCACTGATTATAATTAAGGTTGACAAACTGGATTTAGTAAGCAGATTGTGAGCTGTGTTAGAAAGTTGCTGCCTGCAGTGACTATGCTTTTGTTGTTGTTATTGAGGTGCAGCAGGCCCAGTATTTTAAACATGTTGTATTATTAATTAACTGGTGACAGAATCAAAATGTTTACCTCTATTTTCATCAGCACACAGAAACAGTGAAAACATCAACCCACGTGTCCTGGAGGACAGAACACAATGTTCGCACTTTGTTTCATTAGACTATATCTGAGTACATCATCAAACACACCTACACAGACAACCAGAAAACCTGCTAGGCAAGAACCTCATTGTACAACTGTGTTTTTTCCCCTGACCATCTGATAAAAAAAATAACTCCTGGTCCAACAGAGCTAAAGAGTCCTGTCTACTTGTTATATATCTCTTCAGATCCAGCCACTCCCAGTGCTACATCTGACTGATTGACAGCTGGTATTAGTCATCAAGGGATTACAGCTGTATGAGAAATGCTTCATCATCACCCTGGCCCTTTCACACTTGAGGTTCTGGAGATGTCTATATAACATCCCTCTCCTCATCCTCTCAGAGGGTGTGATGCAAGATACTCTTTGTTTCTTTCAATGAAAGGAGAGAGGGATCGAGGGAGATAGGAAAGCTGTTGCTAGGTCAGGCTTTTATATGTAGCATACTAATTGCTATTTCTCTGATTGGCAGTACAACGTGCCAGCGAGTTTTGTGGATGGCTACACTGGGTTGTTTCTAACAGCTTGAGAACAGAAATCCGCATTGGTGCACAGGCACAAAACATGCATAAAGACTTGAGGGAACTAGGCTGTTTGACAAGAGGCAATGGGTTCATTGGAGCTGCTCTGCGACTCTGTGCGTGTGTGTGTGTGTGTGTGTGTGTGTGTGTGCCCTCAGCTTATCACTATGATTTGATACAGGCTGCTCCACTGCCCCATGGCCTGGTACTGTTACCAACAACAACCCCAGCAGCACTCCTGACACTTCTTTGATTGGCACTAGAACTACACAAGGATATTGACCTACACTCACTAGTCAGCTACCCTGCCAATCCTCTACCCTGCAACTTAGAGACTGCTGCCCTATGTAATGACTGCACCTGTAATGACCTCACCTTCTGGATGGTAGCGGGGTGACCAGGCTGTGGCTAGGGTGGTTGATGTTCTTGATGATCATTTTGGCATTCCTGTGACATTGGGTGCTGTAGGTGTCCTGGAGGGCAGGCAGTGTGCTCCCGGTGATGCGTTGGGCAGACCGCACCACCCTCTGGAGAGCCCTGCAGTTGCGGGCGGTGCAGTTGCCGTACCAGGTGGTGATACAGCCCGACAGGATGCTCTCAATTGTGCATCTGTAAAAGTTTGTGAGGGTCTTAGGGGCTAAGCCGAATTTGTTCAGCCTCTTGAGGTTAAAGAGGCGCTGTTGCTCCATCTACACCACACTGTCTGTGTGGATGGTTTTAGATTGTCGGCAATGTGTACGCTGAGGAACTTGAAGCTTTCCATCTTCTCCAATGCAGTTCTGTCAATGTGGATAGCGGTGTGCCCCCTCTGCTGTTTTTTGAAGTCCACGATCAGCTCCTTCGTTTTGTTGAGGGAGATGTTATTTTCCTGGCACCACCCGGCCAGGTAGGCTGTCTCATCAGTGTTGGTAATCAGGCCTACTACTGTTGTGTTGTCAGCAAAATTGATGATTGAGTTGGAGGTGTGCATGGACACTCAGTCATGGCTGAACAGGGAGTACAGGAGGGGGCTGAGCACGCACCATTGTGGGGCCCCAGTGTTGAGTATCAGAAAAAGTGAAGGTGTTGTTTCCTACCACCTGGGGGCAGCCCGCCAGGACCCAGTTGCACAGAGCAGGGTTCAAACCCAGGGCCCCAAGCTTAATGATGAGCTTGGAGGGTACTATGGTGTTAAAGGCTGAGCTATAGTCAATTAACAGCATTCTTACATAGGTATTCCTCTTGCCCAGATGGGATAGGGCAGTGTGAAGGCGAATGCATCGTCTGTGGATCTATTGGGGCGGTATGCAAATTGAAGTGGGACTCTAGGGTGTCAGGTAAGGTAGAGGAGAGAAGCTCTTCATGATGACAGAAGTGAGTGCTACAGGGGGAAAGCCATTGAGTTCAGTTACCTTTGCTTTCTTGGGTACAGGATTAAAGGTGGACATCTTGAAGCAAGTGGGGACAGCCGACTGGGTAGGAAGAGATTGAATATGTCCGTAAGCACTCCAGCCAGGTTGTCTGCGTTGGGAGCGGGCCGTGTCGGTGCCACTGTGTTATCCTCAAAGCGGGCGAAGAAGGTGTTTAGCTTGTTCAGGAGCAAGACGTCGGTGTCTGTGAAGTGGCTGCTTTTCCCTTTGTAATTCGTGATTGTCTGTAGACAATATACACACAGTTGAAGTCGGAAGTTTACATACACCTTAGCCAAATACATTTAAACTCAGATATTCACAATTCCTGACATTTAATCCCAGTAAATATTCAGTGTCTTAGGTCAGTTAGGATCACCACTTCATTTTAAGAATGTGAAATGTTAAAATAATAGTAGAGAGAATGATTGATTTCAGCTTCTATTTCTTTCATCACATTCCCAGTGGGTCAGAAGTTTACATACACTCAATTAGTATTTGGTAGCATTGCCTTTAAATTGTTTACTTGAGTCAAATGTTTCAGATAGCCTTCCACAAGCTTCCCACAATAAGTCATGTGAATTTTGGCCCATTCCTCCTGACAGAGCTGGTGTAACTGAATCAGGTTTGTAGGTCTCCTTGCTCGCACACACTTTTTCAGTTCTGCCAACACATTTTCTATAGGATTGAGGTCAGGGCTTTGTGATGGCCACTCCAATACCTTGACTTTGTTGTCCTTAAGCCGTTTTGCCACAACTTTGGAAGTATGCTTGGGGTCATTGCCCATTTGGAAGACCCATTTGCAACCAAGCTTTAACTTCCTGACTGATGTCTTGAGATGTTGCTTCAATATATCCACATAATTGTCCTGCCTCATGATGCCATCTATTTTGTGAAATGCACCAGTCCCTCCTGCAGCAAAGCACCCCCATAACATGATGCTATCACCCCCGTGCTTCACGGTTGGGATGGTGTTCTTCGGCTTGCAAGCCTCCCCCTTTATCCTCCAAATATGACGATGGTCATTTCTCCAAAAAGTGCAATCTTTTTCCCCATGTGCAGTTGCAAACCGTAGTCTAGCTTTTTTATGGCGGTTTTGGAGCAGTGGCTTCTTCCTTGCTGAGCGGCTCGTCAGGTTATGTCGATATAGGACTTGTTTTACTGTAGATATTGATACTTTATTTCCTGTTTCTTCCAGCATCTTCACAAGGTCCTTTGCTGTTGTTCTGGGATTGATTTGCACTTTTTGCACCAAAGTATGTTCATCTCTAGGAGACAGAACGCGTCTCCTTCCTGAGAGGTATGACGGCTGCGTGGACCAATGGTGTTGATACTTGCGCACTATTGTTTGTACAGATTAACGTGGTACCTTCAATTTTTTTCTGAGGTCTTGGCTGATTTCTTTTGATTTTCTCATGATGTCAAGCAAACAGGCACTGAGTTTGAAGGTAGGCCTTGAAATACATCAACAGGTACACCTCCAACTGACTCAAATGATGTCAATTAGCCTATCAGAAGCTTCTAAAGCCATGACATCATTTTCTGGAATTTCCCAAGCTGTTTAAAGGCACAGTCAACTTACTGTATGTAAACTACTGACCCCCTGGAATTGTGATACAGTAAATTATAAGCAAAATAATCTGTCTATAAAAAATTGTTGGAAAAATTACTTGTGTCTTGCACAAAGTAGATGTCCTAACCGACTTGCCAAAACTATAGTTTATTAAAAATACATTTGTGGAGTGGTTGAAAAACGAGTTTTAATGACTCCGACTGCAAGTGTATGTAAACTTCAGACTTCAACTGTGTGTGTGTATATATATATATATTCCGGACACTGACTTTGCTCGTGCTGATGCGTTCTGATGCAGCAATGCGTGAATGCTTCCAGTACAGTCTGTATGCTATCACACTGGCCACTGCTACACGCTAGCTGACTCCACATGTAGGAGACCTTCACAGGCCTAGCCTCAGGGCTGGACAGGGAATTCAGGGCACTCCCTGCCCTGTGTGTGTGTGTGTGTGTGTGTGTGTGTGTGTGTGTGTGTGTGTGTGTGTGTGTGTGTGTGTGTGTGTGTGTGTGTGTGTGTGTGTACATGTAATATGTAAAGCCATGTGCCCAGTGTTCCCTGCCCTCTGTACAGACCAATAACAACCCAGGAGAGAGGGATGACTAGGGAGGAAGAAAGGAGCTGAGGAGGAAGAAAGAGAAGGTTAGGGGAGGAAGAAAAGAAGAGAGGGATGACTGGAGAGTTGTGCATCAGTCAGCCCTCTTCTGATGTGACCTTGGCGTCTCCAGCCAAGACTCCCTGATGTCTCTATTTACACACGCACGCCCACCCACTCCCGCTGCCTGCCCACACACAGCAATGTACAGGAGCCTGTATAGCAGAAGCTCTCTCACTAGAGGTGGGATAATAAGTAAGATGGTGCCGACAGACATGGCAGCTCTGCTTCTACCTGCTAAGCAACTTTGCAGTATTTTTTTGGGGGGGGGGGGGGGTTATTTCTTACATTATTTGCCCAGAACGTTTTTTTGTGTTATTACATACAGCTGGTTAGAACTTGTGTATATCAGAGTGATGGTAACTCACCCGCATTACGACCACGAGTACAATTTTACCAAATTGGATTGTTTGTTCGCACCTCCCAGGGCAATTTAACTTATCCCAGAGGTTGCTCCAAGACGCCGCCGGCTGAGACGAGGTATTTGGAGTGGACTTCTAGTCCAACTCAGGAGGCGGGCACACCATCCACCGCTTCAGAGTCTCTGGACAATAAAGTAGACGAGCTCAGGGCGAGGATCTCCTTCCAGAGAGACATCAGGGACTGTAACATACTCTGTTTCACGGAACCATGGCTCTCTCCAGATATACTGTCCCCGTTCATACAGCCAGCTGGGTTCTCAGTACATCGTGCAGACAGGAATAAAGAACACTCCGGGAAGAAGAAGGGCAGTAGTGATTGTTTCATGGTTAACCACTCATGATTGTGATAATGTAGAGAAACTCAAGTCCTTTTGTTCACCCTACCTAGAATACCTCACAATCAAATGCTGACCGTATTACCTCCCAAGACAATTATCTTCGGTTATAGTCACAGCCGTGTATATTCCCCCTCCTGCCGATACCACAACGGCCCTCAAGGAACTATACTGGACTTTATGAAAACTGGAAACCACATATCCTGAGGCTGCATTTATTATAGCTGGGGATTTTAATAAAGAAAATTTGAGAAAAACGCTACCGAAGTTCTATCAACACATTGACTGTAGTACTCGAGCTGGGAAAACACTCGACCACTGCTAGTCTCTCTTCCGGGATGCCTACAAGGCCCTCCCCTGCCCTCCTATCGGCAAATCAGATCACGACTCCATTTTGCTCCTCCCTTCCTATTGGCAGAAACTCAACCAGGAAGTGCCCATGCTAAGGTCTATTCAATGCTGGTCTGACCAATCGGAATCCATGCTTCAAGATTGCTTTGATCACGCGGACTGGGATATGTTCCGGGTAGCCTCGGAGAATAACATTGATGCATGAACAGACATGGTGACTGAGTTGATCAGGAAGTATATAGGTTATGTTGTTCCCACTATGACTATTAAAACTTACCAAAACCAGAAACCGTGGATAGATGGCAGCATTACAGCTAAACTGAAAGCACAAACCACCTCATTTAACCATGGCAATACTAACAGTGTAGTTATTCCCTCCGTAAGGCAATCAAATAGGCAAAACGTCAGTACAGAGACAAAGTGGAGTCGCAATTCAACGGTTCAGACACGAAACGTATGTGGTAATCACGGATTACAAAGGGAAAACAAGACATGTCGTGGACATCGACATCTTGCTCCCAGACAAACTAAACACCTACGGTATATTTATACATTTCTTAATTCCATTATTTGACTTTTAGATTAGTGTGTGTTGTTGTGATTTGTTAGATATTACTCCACTGTTGGAGCGAGGAACACAAGCATTTCGCTACACCCGAATAACATCTGCTAAATATGCTAAATACACACAGAATATTAGCACAGTCAGCACCCACCATCTCAGATTGTTCTGAAATTGTTTCTGTAGTTAGTAACAGATATAATTAGCATTCTTGACACATTATTTTGTTGAAATATAATTTAATCTCTAATTTAAAATTCTAGGATTCAGATAATATTCAATAAATATAGTACCAAACATGCAATTTTGCCCAAACTTCCTACCAATAAGTAAGACACAAATGGATCGCCAAAAATGTTCCAAAGCCACCCACGGACCCCCCACCTCACATGCTAATCCAATCCAAACAACCAGTATACAGTATCGGTTCTCTGAGTTTGACAAGAGGTATGATGCTGTGACTTGGAGTATTGCTTCTCCATACTATATAATGTCTTCCCTGTGAATCTGGTTTTCCCCTGTTGAGAGAAATGTGTCATTAAGTCATTAGCATTATTTACCATAAAGAAGTGAGGAAGTACCATGTTATGACCACTAGATAGGAAGACGTTTGGTCCAAATCGGATGTTGAGTACCATATTTATTGAATATTATCTTAATCATATAAATTAAAATGGCCAATTTGGGTGCAATCAATTCATTTCTCCAAGATCAAATACAATTTCAATACAATTATGTTTCAGGAATGCCCGTCTTTCCTGTTTCTAACTAGATAAACGATTTCAGAACAATCTGAGATGTTGAGTCTCATGGCTTGCTGAAATGACATGGAACGGCTCTGCAGTCTATTGTGCCCAAAACAGTTGGTGCCTCACTCTCTTTTCTCTTGTTCCCTTTGCACACTCAAATAAGCAAATAAAACACTCTCTCTCACTCTCTCTCACTCACATCGCTGAGAGCCAGGCGATCAATGCCACTTCATTCTTGGCCAGAAGCTTTGCTCGCTCCCTGCAATAAGTTCTCTCAGGCAGGGGCAAGGTTCACAGGAAAATAAAAAAGGCACCTGAGTTATAAAAAAAACAATAAAGTGCACATTAACAGCGTCCCAGCTAGCACATAATGTTCTGAGAACAATATGTTTCTTAGAGCTTGATGAGAGCGTGGTTGCCCTATGGTTATTTTACATACAACCTTCCCACAGCTTTCTGGGAATGGTGCAGGATAGTTGCTTGGCTTTGGATCATTCTCAGCACATTAAGGAACTTGACAAAAAATATATTTTGGGGGAATGACTTTTTTTAAATGTTTAAACGTGGTTACACTTAATTTCAATTTTGGCAATGTTCTCAAAATGGTTTGTATTTGGGAATGCTCCCAAATAATTCAGATAATGTTAAGAAACAATGTTCTTCTGTGGGAATTTCAGCATAAAGTTTCCTACAGGTATCCTCGTGGTTCTATTTAAAGTTAAGTTCTCAAATTGTTCCAAAAACGTTATGAAAGAACATTCTTCTGTGGGAATTTCAGTACGTCAGCATAATGTATCCTACATGTTTCCTCATTGTTCTAATTAAAGTCATGTTCTCAAATTGTTCCGAGAACATTAAGAAAACTTTCCATAAAAGCCACAAGAAACTTTTGTAATGTTCAGAGAATGCTCTAGGAATGTTATTAAAAACGATATACATTCCATTCTCAGCATCAACAAAACTCTTTCTGTCCTTTATCTTATTAAGTATGTCCTGGTGTGTTGGCCGCGCCCACTAATTGGCCACACCTGATCTTAATGAGTGCTTGTTTCCTTTGAAATGAGGTCTGGTTGAATAGAATGAAATGAACTGTAGGTTCGAATCTCACTGAGGCCGTGTAACAATAAAAATATATATGTTTGCATGATTAGGGCTGTGGGGTCACTAAATGTCGTCAGTCAGTGATTGTCAAGCAAATAACTGTCGATCTCACGGTAATTGATCGTTAATTAACATGAACACATTAATTTAAAAAAAGTTGAATACATCCATGTAATATAGCCAACACCTTCACAATAAAGCCATTATTTATGTTAGACAGGTCTAAAGAAGCATGATATGAAGAAAATGTAGCCTATTTCAGAAGAAAATAATCGCATACTCAGTTGTCCTTATGTTATGTCCTGATGTGGCTATGCCAAATGGCTGTGAGCTACACTAGTTCATTTAGCATACAAGACCTGCTTAGAATTTCGTGGCATTATTTTATATTATTTTATAGTTTGAATAATACAATTGAACAAAGCTGAATAAAATACAAATATTTTCTCCAAATTACTTGAGTGAGCGAACAAATGTGGCTATTCTGTGTTGAGCAGTTAAAATAGGTACTCCCTATATGCTTAATTAATTTATTTTACCTTTATTTAACTAGGCAAGTCAGTTAAGAATAAATTCCTATTTTCAATGACAGCCTAGGAACAGTGGGTTAACTGCCATGTTCAGGGGCAGAATGACAGATTTGTACCTTGTCAGCTCGGGGATTCAAACTTGCGACCTTTCGGTTACTAGTCCAACGCTCTAACCACTAAGCTACCCTGCTGCCCCTAATGAGTTATTAGAGTTATTCATTTAGTTGTTTTACAAATGTTGGGCTATATGTTTTGATTTATAATGAATTGTAAAAAAAAAAATCGCTTGAAAGGCATGAGCTCTGCTTTGTTTTTGCGCAGGCTGTACACACTCCAACAGTCTCTCATTCACAATTTGACAAGCACTTGATAATGCCTCAAATTTCTCGGTGGCATCCCCTTTGTGGCCGTAACACACCCTAAAAAAATCCATGCCTTTTGCGGACCGGAGTGCTGCGTTGTGCCCTTCTCCCTGAGCACTGTGCAATCCAAAGCGCCTCTCACTCACATGGCTCTCCATCACGTGATCGGGTCTTTCTCACAGGCTATAAGTGAAGACAGACACATCAGGAATGCAACTGCTATGCCCCATAGTACAAAAGTCAATCTATTCTATTCTGTGTGAGAAATAAATATTCCAAACATAGTCTGGGACAGTTGTGAGGTGCAATAGATCCCAAATGAATACAACCACTAGCATAAAAAAAAACTTTTTAACCTGTTGAGGCCAGGGGGCAGTATTGAGAATTTTGGAAAAAAATATGTGCCCATTTTTAACTGCCTCCTACACCAACTCAGAAGCTAGAATATGCATATTATTGTTCAGGTTTGGATAGAAAACACTCTGAATTTTCTAAAACAGTTTGAATGGTGTCTGTAAGTATTACAAAACTCATATTGCAGGCAAAAACCTGTGAAAAATAGATTTAAAAAAATGTGAATTTTGTGACTGTACTATTTAGTGTCATTGTTTTATAGATACCATAGTGAGAAAGGATTCAGTTCGCAACTCCTATGGCTTCCACTAGATGTCAACGATCTTTATAAAGTTATTTGAAGCATCTGTGATGAACAGGGAGCAAATTAGAATGCAAGGAAGTTGACACGTCATCACTTCATTTTTTGCGCCTGCGCATAAATCTGAGAAGAGTGTCTTTGTCATAATCGTTTATTCTAGACACTTGATAGGTTGTGTGAAAATATTACTGATGTTTACTGATGTTTCACGTTAAAAATGGACCAAAAGATTAATGCTAAACAACGTTTGACATGTTTGAACAAACGTAAATAGATTATTTACTAGGTTTTTTTTTGCTTTTCGGCGTGACTTTACACCTACCAACTCGTTTTGTGGGAGCCTACTGAACGCTAACTATTTGGTGTTATTTGGACATAAATTATGAACTTTTTCAAAAGAAACCACATTTGTTCTGGACCCGGGATCCCTGGCACTGCCTTCTGATGGAGATAATCAAAGGTAAGGGGATATTTACAATGTTATTATCGATATTAGATGATGCTAACTGTATAGCTTAGCTTATAGCTTAGCTTATTGTTCTTAGCATAGTACCCAGTTTATTGCAAAATGTGATTTCCCAGTAAAGTTATTTTGAGATCTGGCCATTCGGTAGCAATTACGAGATGATAATATATTATTCTTTGAATGACAATATTATAATTTACCAATGTTTTCGAATAGTAATTCCGTGATTTGTAATGCTGGATTCACTGGGAGCATTCGAGCCGAAAAAAATTCTGAATTTCACCGCGACTGTAAATGCTGTTTTTGGATATAAATATGAACTTGATGGAACTAAAAATGCATGTATTGTATAACATAATGTCCTATGAGTGTCATCTGATGCAGATTGTCAAAGGTAAGTGCATAATTCTAGCTAGTTTTCTGTCTGTTGATGCCCTTCTTTGAATTGGCTAAACATTACACACAGCTATTGTCAATGTACTCTCCTAACATAACCTAACTTTATGCATTCTCCGTAAAGCCTCTGAAAATCGGACAGCGTGGTTAGATTTAGGAGATATATCTTTCAAATGGAGGAAAATAGTTGATTATTTGATTATTTGAAATGATTATTCTTGCAGTTTTGAATTCCCCGCCATGGTCACATGACAATGAATCCCAATACCGGGATAAGATCGGGATAAGATCCTCAACAGGTTTTAAGGAAGTTATTTAAAAACCTTAAAATAACCTATAATTTCCATTCTTAGAGCGTTAATTAAATCTCCCAGGAAAACTAATGGAACCAGAGTAAAACATTCTCAGAACATTCCCAGAACAGGCAAAATGTTCACTTCCATTCTCAGAACATTTAAAAAAAAACGTTCAGTTTTACCAGTTAGTAAACATATGGCTGTTCCCACAACCAATGTGAAACTAATAATATACATTCCCACAATTTCCAAGAAACCAAATCTGCTAGGTGGAGTGTTTATTTCTAGTTTGGGTATAAATCTAAGCCTTTTTCGCTAGAATGTGACCGCCTAGTGACTAGCGGGCAACGTAGAGGGACACTAAAGCCTTGTTAAAAGCCTCTGCTCCAGCCACTGTTCTAAACCATACATTATTGATGATCCATCTGTGGCCTAAAAAGAGATGTGGCGCTAAAAGAGGATGGAGAGAGAAAGAGAGAACAAGAGATAACGAGAGTGTAAGGGAGAGGGGGGGGGGGGGCAGAGAGAGCGAGAATGAGTGAGAGAGAAAAAACCCTACTCTCTGCTCCTCTTCCATTTCTCCCAGCAGAATCTGCCTGACCTTGAAGGTCATAGACAAGGTCTTGGCAGAAACCACAGGATCCACTTTTAAGGCCAATCCTTCAGTGGGGGAATTATGTGTGCATGCATGCACGCAGGCATACAGATAGTTAGCTTTCTCAATTCCACCACAACTCTGCTGCCTTTTCATTTCAGTGATGTGACAGTAATGAGATAGCTCAAACTTCCCTCCAACTGTCTAGCCAGCACTCTCTCTAGAAGACTGGGCTATTTCCCTTATCTCCACTAGGAACCATCAGATCCAGTAATCACGGTAAATACCCTTGTCTCCACTGCCTATTCAACTTCAACATGACAACATTAGGAGATTGGCGTGTTTACTTCCCGACGAAAGAGCAAACTGCTGAATAATGCAATGCTCCCTCCCATACACGTGATTAATATGAGTGTAATTCCAATGTCCCCTAAAGTACAGAGCAGTTTGTATTTGGCACGGGCTAGTTACATTAGTCTGGATGGTTTTGGATGCTTTCCTAATCTCAACTAAGAACAGCTGTTTTAATGTTTTTGATGTCTATTGCGGAACAGATTCTAAACTTCTGTCGACTTACGTGTACTACTTGCTGATTAAATTAAAAGTGAATCCACAGGAATATCCTAAATGCTGTTTATTTAATATACAGGAACAAACACACGCACACACACCATTCCATATCATTAAATCATTCAAGAATTGTGCGAGTCAGTGCTCTTGGTAAACACAAACATAAAGATGATATTACCATTACACAGGCATAACCCAGTCTCCAGTGTGTTTAATAGAGCCAGTGATGGCTGCTGTTGGATCAGATTCACACTGGATGCTGACTGGCCACATTAGCCTGGCCTGAGCAAACACACTGCTATTAAATCACACAGGAAAAATCCTAAATGGCACCCTATTACCTATATAGCGCACTACTTTTAACTGGAACCCCATGGGCCATGGTCATAGGTAGTGCCCTATTTTGGGAATAGGGTACATTTGGGATGCAGACGATTGCTCATGAATTACTATGGGATCACAGATCAAACTGCCTCTAATCTAACACAACATCATCTTATTCTGGGTGGATCAGTAGTGGATAGAGAGACGGTCACACTTTATTTGGATAGACAGGATAGTTCATCTGTAGATACTCTACAGATGGTCATACTATCAACAAACTATCTGTTGATAAGCAACTGCTTGCTAAGGTTAGGGTTATGTTTAGAATAAGGGTTAGGGTTAGTCGATAATTAGTTGAAATGTTACTGATACTCTATAGAGCATCTACAGATGGACTATCCAAATAAAGTGTTACCAGAGAGACAAAAAAACACACTCACTGACAATGTATGTTAATTCATGAATTTGTTGTGGCAACAGGTGTATTTAGTGCTTGTGTGATAGACAATCGTGCATCAAGAATATCCGATTGAGGAAATATAACTAGCTAATACACAGTACCAGTCAAAAGTTTGGAAACACCTACTCATTCAACGTTTTTTCTTTATTTTTACTATTCTCTACACTGTAGAATAATAGTGAAGACATCAACACTATGAAATAACACAAATGGAATCATGTAGTAATTCTTCAAAGTAGCCACCCTTTGTCTTGTTGACAGCTTTGCACGCTCTTGACATTCTCTCAAACAGCTTCATGAGGTAGTCACCTGGAATGCATTTCAATTAACAGGTGTGCCTTGTTAAAAGTTAAGTTGTGGAAGTTGTGACAAGGTAGAGGTGGTATACAGATGAAACCCTATTTGGTAAAAGACCAAATCCATATTATGGCAAGAACAGCTCAAATAAGCAAAGAGAAACAACAATCCATCATTACTTTAAGACATAAAGGTCAGTCAATCCGTTTCTTCAAGTACTGTCGCAAAAACCATCAAGCGCTATGATGAAACTGGCTCTCATGAGAACTGCCACAGGAAAGGGAGACCCAGAGTTACCTCTTCTGCAGACACCTGCTTGGGCCAAGAAACACGAGCAATGGACATTAGACTGGTGTAAATCTGTGCTTTGGTCTGATGAGTCCAAATGTGAGATTTTTGGTTCCAACCACCGTGTCATTGTGAGACGCAGAGTAGGTGAACGGATGATCTCTGCATGTGTGGTTCCCACCGTGAAGCATGGAGGAGGTGGTGTGATGGTGCTTTGCTGGTGACACTGTCAGTGATTTATTTAGAATTCAAGGCACAGTTAACCAGCATGGTTACCACAGCATTCTGCAGCGATACGCCATCCCATCTGGTTTGCGCTTAGTTTGTTCATTTGTTTTTCAACAGGACGATGACCCAAACACACCTCCAGGCTGTATAAGGGGCTATTTCACCAAGAAGGAGAGTGATGGAGTGCTGCACCAGATAACCTGGCTTCCACAATCACCCGACCTCAACCCAATTGAGATGGTTTGGGATGAGTTGAACTGCAGAGTGAAGGAAAAGCATCCAACAAGTGATCAGCATACAGTGGGGGAAAAAAGTATTTGATTCCCTGCTGATTTTGTACGTTTGCCCACTTACAAAGAAATTATCAGTCTATAATTTTAATAGTAGGTTTATTTGAACAGTGAGAGACAGAATAACAACAAAAGAATCCAGAAAAATGCATGTCAAAAATGTTATAAAATGATTTGCATTTTAATGAGGGAAATAAGTATTTGACCCCTGTGCAAAACATGACTTAGTACTTGGTGGCAAAACCCTTGTTGGCAATCACAGAGGTCAGACGTTTCTTGTAGTTGGCCACCAGGTTTGCACACATCTCAGGAGGGATTTTGTCCCACTCCTCTTTGCAGATCTTCTCCAAGTCATTGAGGTTTCGAGGCTGACGTTTGGCAACTCGAACCTTCAGCTCCCTCCACACATTTTCTATGGGATTAAGGTCTGGAGACTGGCTAGGCCACTCCAGGACCTTAATGTGCTTCTTCTTGAGCGTCTCCTTTGTTGCCTTGGCCGTGTGTTTTGGGTCATTGTCATGCTGGAATACCCATCCACAAACCATTTTCAATGCCCTGGCTGAGGGAAGGAGGTTCTCACCCAAGATTTGATGGTACATGGCCCCGTCCATCGTCCCTTTGATGCGGTGAAGTTGTCCTGTCCCCTTAGCAGAAAAACACCCCCAAAGCATAATGTTTCCACCTCCATGTTTGACGGTGGAGATGGTGTTCTTGGGGTCATAGGCAGCATTCCTCCTCCTCCAAACACGGCGAGTTGAGTTGATGTCAAAGAGCTCCATTTTGGTCTCACCTGACCACAACACTTTCACCAGTTGTCCTCTGAGTCATTCAGATGTTCAATGGCAAACTTCAGACGGGCATGTATTTGTATTCTTGAGCAGGGGGACCTTGCGGGCGCTGCAGGATTTCAGTCCTTCACGGCGTAGTGTGTTAACAATTGTTTTATTGGTGACTATGGTCCCAGCTGCCTTGAGATCATTGACAAGATCTTCCCGTGTAGTTCTGGGCTGATTCCTCACCGTTCTCATGATCATTGCAACTCCACGAGGTAAGATCTTGCATGGAGCCCCAGGCCGAGGGACATTGATAGTTTTTTTGTGTTTCTTCCATTTGCGAATAATCACACCAAATGTTGTCACCTTCTCACCAAGCTGCTTGGCGATGGTCTTGTAGCCCATTCCAGCCTTGTGTAGGTCTACAATCTTGTCCCTGACATCCTTGGAGAGCTCTTTGGTCTTGGCCATGGTGGAGAGTTTGGAATCTGATTGATTGATTGCTTCTGTAGACAGGTGTCTTTTTTACAGGTAACAAGCTGCGGTTAGGAGCACTCCCTTTAAGAGTGTGCTCCTAATCTCAGCTCGTTACCTGTATAAAAGACACCTGAGAGCCAGAAATCTTTCTGATGAAGAGGGGGTCAAATACATATTTCCCTCATTAAAATGCAAATCAATTTATAACATTTCTGACATGCGTTTTTCTGGATATTTTTGTTGTTATTCTGTCTCTCACTGTTCAAATAAACCTACCATTAAAATTATAAACTGATCCTTTCTTTGTCAGTGGGCAAACGTACAAAATCAGCAGGGGATCAAATACTTTTTTCCCCGATTGTATGTGGGAACTCCTTCAAGACTGTTGGAAAGGCATTCCTCATGAAGCTGGTTGAGAGAATGCCAAGAGTGTGCAAAGCTGTCATCAAGGCAAAGGGTGGCTATTTGAAGAATCTAAAATCTAAAATATATTTTTTATTGGTTTTACACTTTTTTGGTTACTACATGATTCCATATGTGCTATTTCATAGTGTTGATGTCTTCACTATTATTCTACAATATAGAAAATAGTAAAAATAAAGAAAAACCCTTGAATGAGTTGGTGTCCAAACTTTTGACTGGTGCTGTAATTCTCCTAGTGCAAAGGAACAACGCAGTAAGACAGAAGGACGTCATGGTTTATAATCAGTCTTCAGCCCTCAGTACTGTGTCGTTGCCCCCCACCCCTCCACACTTGGCTTGGAATTCAAGTAAACCCATCATCTATTTAATCCTCCCACAGATGACAGTGGCAATTTTTATAAGCGTCTGGCCTTTTTAATATCATTTTGGGATTACCTTCCTGAAGTGGGGGAGGAGGAGGTGATGAGAGGAGAAGAGTAGCAATAGTGCACGCACATGCACACACACAAATCAGCAGTACCAGACAGAATTACCTCTTTATGTGTAGATCAGTCCCAAGTACAGTAGGAAGCCTCCCCTGTCTGCTTTACAGACAACTGTCCCATTAATTCTGATTCTCCACATTGGCCCGTCAGCAGCCTGCTGCTAAACTAAATGTCACCGGTCTCCCCGGACTCTGTTAATATGGCATGGCATGGCGCACACACACACACACACACACACACACACACACACACACACACACACACACACACACACACACACACACACACACACACACACACACACACACACACACACACACACACAATGGGCTAGTTTATCTTTTGTAACTATCATTCTGTGGAGTATGATAAAAAGGTTAATTAACGGTGACGTTTGATTTTATAAATAAAAAAAGCTTTGTCCTGCTCCTTCCCCGACTATTCCTAAATGTTTGTATTGTACACTGATCATTTGTCAGAATGTTGAAATCACAAACAGAAAAGTATTTACAGCCTTTTTTTCACATCTATTCCCAACTTGCTGTAGGACGTTGGTACCCAGCAAGGCGCTAATGCATCTCTCGCTCCCCACTGAATGAATGACAAATGGATGAGTGGGTGATAATTGTGCACCTTACTGCAACATTTTATTTCAACTACGCCAAACTGAATGATAAGGAGGGTGAAGAGGTTGATTTAATTAAGAAAGACAATAGTGTAATGATGAGTTTGTGTTATGCCTATTTATCAGCAACAAATAATTTCACCACACACCTTGCGGGTTAAAACCATTCTCTTTTATGTTTTATTTTGTACAAATATCTGTTATGGGACTGTTTAATGTATTATAACTCTTATGAATCTAATGTATTGTAAGGGAAACAAAAACATGCTACATGTTGCAGCAGGCCTTTAGAATAACGCTAAACATATCCTTGACACTATCCAGAGAAGCAAACGCTTCCAGCCGACAATGAATGACAAATGGATGGAATGGGCGTAATTGTGCAAGTCACTTCACAATCGAATTTCAATGAGGCCTAACTGAATGATGAGGGTGAAGAGGTTGATTTAATGTAGAACAACAATAGTATTGATGAGTTTGTGTTATTCCTATTTATCAGCGTTGGCGCTCATGTTAATAATTTGGACTGTTTTAATTACTGTAACTCTATTACTAATCAAATGTATTGTAAAGGAAACGAAAACATGCTAAGTGTTGCAGTAGGTCTTTAGAATAATGCAAAACATATCCTTGACTCTATCCAAGTTGTTGAGCGTGAAACAAACACTGCCAGTCAGCCTGCACAGCCGGCCCATTTCAACTGCACATAAACTATACCAAAACTAACTTCACACATAATAAGAATTAGCCTATAAACAATAAACAGTTGAAGTTACAACTACATAAAATGTTTGGTTGAGGTCATTGCTGCCAAAGAAGGGTCAACCAGTTATTAAATCCAAGGATTCATATACTTTTTCCACCCTGAATGTTTACACGGTGTGTTCAAGGTCCCCTAAAAACTGTCTGAAATGCCCTGGAGCCATCAATTCCACCAATTTTAAAGTGCATTTTGTTTTGACGAGCTAATGCAAGTTCCTCTTTCATAACATAACATTCTCTGAAATTGTGCAATGGGGCTGATTCCACTTGACCATTATCATGAGAATGTGTGTGTACGTGTGTAAGTGGGTGCACAGCATCGGGTCTGCATAATGTAGCCATTCTCACAGAGGGGAGGCAAAGCTGGGATGAAGCAAGCTACAGGATTGGAGCAGAATTAAGTGTCAGAGAGGATACGCCAGGTCCATCTACTCCCATGACAACTGGTCCCGTGTGGCTCAGTTGGTACAGCATGCCACTTGCAACGCCAGCATTGTAGTTTTGATTCCCATGTGGAACCAGTACGAAACAGTATGAACATTTATGCATTCATTCAAGTCGCTCTGGATAAGAGCATATGATAAATGACTAAAATGTAACCTGAAACGCACACACATACCTAATTAACACCTACACTTGTTTGACAGGATGTCAGTAAAAACCCTTTTGTCAATAGCAGGATGACATTCCAGTAAGAGAGTGTCTTCCTGTTCCCTCAAAGCCTATCCCTATACTTTTTTGACAAAACATTTTCACAAGAAAACATTCTTGTGTATTGGTTTGGTTGCTGTGTTACAATGGACAGTGTTATTGTTGTTAAGATGTAGTATCCAAGATGGCGTAGCAGTTCAGACGTCCTCTACCCTCCTCTTGTCGTGTCCCGTGTATATATATATTTACATATTTTTCTTCACTTATCTTTTTAAATTTTTTCTTCTAAAAACTCAACCTCAAAGCACTCTCCTGCAACCCGCCTCACCAATTTAAAAAATAAAGTATTATTTACCTCATCTGAATTCCACAACAGAAGCTAGCCAGAGGTTAGCCATTTTCACTGGCTAATGTTGGAGTTCAGCTAGCCACGGTTAGCTGTCCTCAGCTATCCATTAGTTCGAAAAGCTATCGCCAGTTTTTGTATAGCGCGACTCAGACCAGAGCATACCGGACCTATTCTCTCTCCTTTCCCCGATTTCTACCGCAGGCTCTGGACATTTACACCTGGATCTTGCAGCTAACTAGCTGCTACCTGAGTGACTATTGGCAACGTCGGTCACGGAATTAACACACATTATTACGGAGCTAGCCAGCTGAAGAGTTCCGTCAGCCACTCGTGGGCTTTTCCTGAGCTAGCCAGCTGAAGTGTCTCCTGGGCTACAATCACCTATCATGACCCTTTTTACTGCCGATGCGGAGCCCCATCGGGTCTTCACGACTGGACCACCGACGTTATCTGCCAGAGGGAGTTATCCAACTGGCCCCTCCGTCGCAACGTAACCTGATCGCCCATCTGCGGCCGGCTAATCGTTAGCTGTCTTATCGGCTGCGATCTGAATAGGTCTATCCAACACTTTTCTTGGGCCACTATAACTAACTATTTTGCCAACTTGGACAGGTCCTCCCTTCCACACGGAACCCCACTAACCCACAGACGGAAACGCACGAGGTGGCTAAAAACAGACCTCCCTCCATCTTCCACCAGCTTGCTATCTATGGCCCGGCTAGCTGTCTGAATCTCACTGGACCCTTTGATCACTCGGCTAAGCATGCCTCTCCTTAATGTCAATATGCAATGTCCATTGCTGTTCTGGTTAGTGTTTATTGGCTTATTTCACTGTAGAGCCTCTAGCCCTGCTCATTATACCTTATCCAACCTCTCAGTTCCTCCACCCTCACATTCTATGACATCTTCTGGTTTCAATGATGTTTCTAGAGACAATATCGGTATCATAATCCCTAAATGCCTAGGTTTACCTCCTCTGTACTCACATCCCACCATACCTTTGTCTGTACATTATACCTTGAAGCTATTTTATCGGCCCCAGAAACCTGCTCCTTTTTCTCTCTATTCTGGACGTCACAGACGACCAATTCTTATAGCTTTTAGCCGTACCCTCATACTTATTCTTCTCTGCTCCTCTGGGGATGTAGAGGTGAATCCAGGCCCTGCAGTGCCTGACTCCACTCCTACTCCCCAGGCGCTCTCTTTTGATGACTTCTGTAACCGTAATAACCTTGGTTTCATGCATGTTAACATTAGAAGCCTCCTCCCTAAGTTTGTTTTATTCACTGCTTTAGCACACTCTGCCAACCCGGATGTCCTAGCTGTGTCTGAATCTTGGCTTAGGAAGTCCACCAAAAACTCTGAAATCTTCATCCCTAACTACAACGTTTTCAGACAAGATAGAACGACCAAAGGGGGCGGTGTTGCAATCTACTGCAGAGATAGCCTGCAGAGTTCTGTCCTGCTATCCAGGTCTGTACCCAAACAATTTGAACTTCTACTTTTAAAAATCCACCTCTCCAAAAACAAGTCTCTTACCGTTGCCGCCTGCTATAGACCCCCCTCGGCCCCTAGCTGTGCTCTGGACACCATATGTGAACTGATTGCCCCCCATCTATCTTCAGAGCTCGTGCTACTAGGTGACCTAAACTGGGACATGCTTAACACTCCAGCCATCCTACAATCCAAGCTTGATGCCCTTAATCTCACACAAATTATTAATGAACCCACCAGGTACAACCCCAAAGCCGCAAACACTGGCACCCTCATAGATGTCATCCTAACCAACGTGCCCTCTAAATACACCTCTGCTGTTTTCAACCAAGATCTCAGCGATCACTGCCTCATTGCCTGCACCCGTAATGGGTCAGCGGTCAAACGACCTCCACTCATCACTGTCAAACGCTCCCTGAAACATTTCAACGAGCAAGCCTTTCTAATCGACCTGGCCCTGGTATCCTGGAAGGATATTGACCTCATCCAGTCAGTAGAGGATGCCTGGTTGTTTTTAAAAAATGCCTTCCTCACCATCTTAAATAAGCATGCCCCTTTCAAGAAATTTAGAACCAGGAACAGATATAGCCCTTGGTTCTCCCCAGACCTGACTGCCCTTAACCAACACAAAAATATCCTGTGGCGTTCTGCATTAGCATTGAACTGCCCCCGCGATATGCAACCTTTCAGGGAAGTTAGAAACCAATACACACAGGCAGTTAGAAACGCCAAGGCTAGCTTTTTCAAACAGAAATTTGCTTCCTGCAACTCAAACTCTAAAAAGTTCTGGGACATTATAAAGTCCATGGAGAATAAGAACACCTCCTCCCAACTGCCCACTGCACTGAGGATAGGAAACTGTCACCACCGATAAGCCCACTATAATTGAGAATTTCAATAAGCATTTTTCTACGGCTGGCCATGCTTTCCACCTAACTACCCCTACTGCATTCAACAGCACTGCACCCCCCACAGCTACTCGCCCAAGCCTCCCCCATTTCTCCTTCTCCCAAATCCATTCAGCTGATGTTCTGAAAG
Organism: Salmo trutta; assembly: GCF_901001165.1. NCBI lineage: Eukaryota > Metazoa > Chordata > Actinopteri > Salmoniformes > Salmonidae > Salmo > Salmo trutta. The sequence continues at coordinate 35,509,695 of NC_042973.1, forward strand.
AGCTGAAAAATCTGGACCCCTACAAATCAGCTGGGCTTGACAATCTGGACCCTTTCTTTCTAAAATTATCTGCCGAAATTATTGCAACCCCTATTACTAGCCTGTTCAATCTCTCTTTCGTGTCGTCTGAGATTCCCATAGATTGGAAAGCAGCTGCTGTCATCCCCCTCTTCAAAGGAGGTGACACTTGACCCAAATTGCTACAGACCTATATCCATCCTACCCTGCCTTTCTAAGGTCTTCGAAAGCCAAGTCAACAAACAGATTACCGACCATTTCGAATCCCACCGCACCCTCTCCGCTATGCAATCTGGTTTCAGAGCTGGTCATGGGTGCACCACAGCCACGCTCAAGGTCCTAAACGACATTGTAACCGCCATCGATAAGAAACAATACTGTGCTGCCATATTCATTGACCTGGCCAAAGCTTTTGACTCTGTTAATCACCACATCCTCATCGGCAGACTCAGTAGCCTTGGTTTCTCAAACGATTGCGTCGCCTGGTTCACCAACTACTTCTCTGACAGAGTTCAGTGTGTCAAATCGGAGAGCCTGCTGTCCGGACCTCTGGCAGTCTCTATGGGGATACCACAGGGTTCAATTCTTGGGCCAACTCTTTTCTCTGTATACATCAATGATGTCGCTCTTGCTGCTGGTGAATCTCTGATCCACCTCTACGCAGACGACACCATTCTGTATACTTCTGGCCCTTCTTTGGACACTGTGTTAATAACAACCCTCCAGACGAGCTTCAATGCCATTCAACTCTCCTTCCGTGGTCTCCAACTGCTCCTAAACACAAGTAAAACTAAATGCATGCTCTAAATGCATCCTCAGTCTTCTAGACTGTAATCTCTCCTTCCAGACTCACATCAATCATCTCCAATCCAAAGTTAAATCTAGAATTGGCTTCCTATTTCGCAACAAAGCATCCTTCACTCATGCTGCCAAACATACCCTCGTAAAACTGACCATCCTACCAATCCTTGACTTCGGCGATGTCATTTACAAAATAGCCTCCAATACCCTACTCAACAAGCTGGATGCAGTCTATCACAGTGCCATCCGTTTTGTCACCAAAGCCCCATATACTACCCACCACTGCGACCTGTACGCTCTCGTTGGCTGGCCTTCGCTTCATAATCGTCGCCAAACACATTGGCTGCAGGTCATCTACAAGACCCTGCTAGGTAAAGTCCCCCCTTTTCTCCGCTCACTGGTCACCATAGCAGCACCCACCTGTAGCACGCGCTCCAGCAGGTATATCTCTCTGGTCACCCCTAAAGCCAACTCCTCCTTTGGTCGTCTCTCCTTCCAGTTCTCTGCTGCCAATGACTGGAACGAACTACAAAAATCTCTGAAACTGGAAACACTTATCCCCCTCACTAGCTTTAAGCACCAGCTATCAGAGCAGCTCCCAGATCACTGCACCTGTACATAGCCCATCTATAATTTAGCCCAAACTACTACCTCTTCCCCTACTGTATTTATTTATTTAATTTATTTTTGCTCCTTTGCACCATATTATTTATATTTGAACTTTGAACTTTCTTCAAACTACAAATCTACCATTCCAGTGTTTTACTTGCTATACTTTATTTACTTTGCCACCATGGCCTTTTTTTGCCTTTACCTCCCTTATCTCACATCATTTGCTCACATTGTATATAGTCTTATTTGTTTTCTACTGCATCATTGATTGTATGTTGTTTTACTCCATGTGTAACTCTGTGTTTTTGTATGTTGTCGAACTGCTTTGCTTTATCTTGGCCAGGTCGCAATTGTAAATGAGAACTTGTTCTCAACTTGCCTACCTGGTTAAATAAAGGTGAAATAAATAAATAAATAAAATTAGAATTTGTAGAATGGGAGTACCAGGCAGACATTCAATTTCAATAGTTATGAAGTCCAGCTGTATCCCCATAACAACTCAGAGAGAGAGAGAGAGAGAGATCCCTCTCTTCTCTGGAAAAAAATTTAAAAGAGAAAAACAAATGTCCTGAAAATTCCCCAAAGTGGAAGTTGTTTTGGAGTGGTCCATTTATTTTCATTTGCGCCAGTGTCCTTGCCGGTGCTTGCCTGAGAGCTTCATAGATCATTCTGGCTCTGTTCGTCCTCCTCGATGACACTTAGGCCCCGCTACACAATTAGGAGCTCATTAGCCAGAGAGACAGAAACAGGACAGAGAGAACAAGAAAAACGAGAGCAGGTGGCCTGTCCTTTCTGTTCTCTCTTCTCCTCTTTCTATTCCCTCTCCTCATCCCTCTGGGCCTACTTTTTAAAAGTGCATAACTTTTTCTGCCCTCCTGCTTTCTTTGCTTATTTCCTTTGCTCCCTCCATAACAGTTCATCTTCCCTTCTGTGCTTAATGTCATGAGTATCGAGAGTGTTGAATGTGAACAACAAATAATTGGTCACAGAGTACTGCATGAATGTAGTGTCTGCATAAAGACAGACAATGTTCCAACCCCCACAGTGAGTGTCATGACCCGGAGGTGTTTGTTGAGAATAGGTGTTCAACATTCCTGTGACTGGGTCAGGATAATGACCATTGTACACACTTTTCGGGAGAGGTTTAGAATTGTAGCTTTCCGAATCATGTCTCATTCTGAGCTTCATTTAATGCCTCTGTGTTCTGCAAGCTGTATTTTCCACCTGTTGAAATGAGCTGAAAACTGAAACAATAATTAAATTCAGCTTTGAATTAAATTTCAACCGTGACAATGCCCTCTAATAAATGTGGATAAACAAAGTTATATTGTTTCAATATTGAATGGGACTTTGAGCGACTTGTGCATGGTTTCTTTAACTTTTCAACCATTTGTTTTTGTTTGACATACATTTCAAAGTAAAACATAGGAGTCTCAGCATCACTCTGTTGCCATGGAATTGCCCTGTTACAACTCATGTGACCCCAGACAGTGCCAATGTGAGGGCATGGTCACATAGAGATGTGTTTCTCTCAGTCACATCAGGTCTACGCTGCCTGGCAGCCCCGCTCAACACCCCGCCATCTCGGATCATCCTTCCCTGTCTGCCGCCGCTCCCCAAATGTCACTGTGCCCGCATGGTCATGGTGACCAACTGGGACTGAAGGGTAGAGTGTGTGTGTTTACTTGGCTGACGGATGAATAGTGTACAAAAGAGAAACTAGCACATACAGTGCCTTCAAAAATAATTCATACCCCTTAACTTATTCCACATTTGCTGTGTTACAGCCTGAATTTAAAATGGATTACATGTATTTATTTTCCTCACCCATCTACACAATATATCCCATAATGACAAAGTGAAAACAAGTTTTGTAGAAATGTTTGCTAATTTATTGAAAATGAAATACAACTCATTGAGGGCTTGGTGACTAGTTGACCAGTTGAAGCAGGTCTGCTTGTCCAGGGTTAAAATATAAATGTGCACTGTTGGGGATACTAGAGGACCAGGGTTGAGAAACACTGTTTCGGTTATTGCCCTACTGAAAGGTGAATATGTCTCCCAGTGTCTGTTGGAATGCAGACTGAGACAGGTTTTACTCAAGGATTTTGCATGTACTTAGTTCTATTCTGTTTCTTTTTGTCCTAAAAAACTCCCTAGTCCTTACCAAAGACAAGGATACCCATAACATGATGCAGCCACCACCATGCTTGAAAATATGTGACCCGTTTCAAGAAGCTAGGGCTATGTCGCACAAATTATTATTTATTTTTTTGCAGAAATTCTTCCTTGAACATGGGAACCTTCATGTGACTTAACTTCTTTGGGATGGCGGCGGTATTTTTAAGTCCGATAAAAAGCGTGCCCAAAGAAAACTGCCTGCTACTCAGGCCCAGAAGCTAGGATATGCATATAATAGGTAGATTTAGATGGATAGAAAACACTCTAAAGTTTCTAAAACTGTTACAATAATATCTGTGAGTATAACAGAACTGAAATGGCAGGCGAAACCCCGAGGACAAACCATCCCCCCCAAAAAAAGTTAATCCTACCACTAATTTCAATGGCTGGCACTTTTATAATAGGGCGAAATCGTGCCCAATTGCAGGTCCTAGGGCTTCCACTAGATGTCAACAGTCTTTAGACAGAGTTTCAAGCTGGGTTTTGGAAAAATGAGCCAGAAATTTTAGTTTTTCTAGGTGGCTCCCATTTTGGCCGTAGTGTTTCCAAGCAAGTGAATGAGAGCGCGTTCTTTGGTATTTTTCTCCGGTAAAGACAATAACGATTCTCCGTCTTAAATTGTATTGTTTATTTGCGTATTAGGGTACTTAAGTTTGATTCTAAATGTTGATTGACTTGTTTGGATAAGTTTATTGGTAACGTTTGGGATTCATTTTGTATGCATTTTGAAGGAGGGAAACCGAGTGGATTATTGACTGAAGCGCGCCAGCTAAACTGAGTTTTATGGATATAAAGAAGGACTTTATCAAACAAAAGTACCATTTGTAATGTAACTGGGACCTTTTGGAGTGCCAACAGAAGAAGATCTTCAAAGGTAAGGCATATATTATATCGCTATTTCTGACTTTCGTGCCGCAAATCCCTGGTTGAAAATGATTTGTTATGCATTTGTGTGCTGGGCGCTGTCCTCAGATAATCGCATGGTTTGCTTTCAACGTAAAGCCTTTTTGAAATCTGACACGGCGGCTGGATTAATAACAAGTAAAGTTATATTTTGATGTATTGCACTTGTGATTTCATGAAAGTTTAATATTTATAGTAATTTAATTTGAATTTGGCGCTCTGCAATTTCACCGGAAGTTTTCAAAATGGGACGCCCACTAATCCGCAAGAAGTTAATAAGAAATGTGTACGCCATCGAATACAAAATTACGAGCCTAGTTGGTTTAGTCATGGTAAATACAGGAACCTTCCCACTAGCCATGACTGGCTGCGATAATGGATGGGCTGGACATGCAGAAAGATGAGTTTGGATTGGTCTGCCATGTAGCATGCTTCTGTCTATAACATGAGCTGCTCAGTATGTGTAGATAATCTTTTCTACCGTATTTTTTTGGAAAGATCATAAAGAATTGAAAAACGTAAGTTAACAGGTGCTATCAACAAAGATCAGTGGGAAAAAGTTGTGATGGACTACTTTCTGGAGGACGATTGTGCCATGCTGACTAAAAATTAATCAGACGATGAAGAAATTCCTTTTGGGTAAAATTATTTTCATTGCGCCCGACAATGTAGAGTCTTCTGATGACAGTGATGGGTAAGAAATAGCGACCAACAGTGTCATTGTCACGGCAGAAGTTGACCAAGTTTTTAAATCAGTGGAATGCCCGGTGGAAGCAGAGAGATGATTGCAAAATGCAATGAGAGTTGAAAAGAGAACACATAAGGCTGTTGTATAAAACACCTGTCTCTGGATTACATCTTCAAACTAAGGGCAACCATGGCATCCATGACAGAGACGGAGAAGCGTTCATCCATGTACAGTTGAAGTCACAAGTTTACATTCACTTAGGTTGGAGTCATTAAAACTCGTTTTTCAACCACTCCACACATTTCTTGTTAACAAACTATAGTTTTGGCAAGTCGGTTAGGACATCTACTTTGTGCATGACACAAGTAATTTTTCCAACAATTGTCTACAGACAGATTATTTCACTGTATCACAATTCCAGTGGATCAGAAGTTTACATACACTAAGTTGACTGTGCCTTTAAACAGCTTGGAAAATTCCAGAAAATGATGTCATGGCTTTAGAAGTTTCTGATAGGCTAATTGACAACATTTGAGTCAATTGGCGGTGTACCTGTTGATGTATTTCAAGGCCTACCTTCAAACTCAGTGCCTCTTTGCTTGACATCATGTGAAAATCAAAAGAAATCAGCTAAGACCTCAGAAAAAAATTGTAGACCTCCACAAGTCTGGTTCATCCTTTCCAAACACCTGAAGGCACCACGTTCATCTGTACAAACAATAGTACGCAAGTATCAACACCATGGGACCACGCAGCCGTCATACCGCTCAGGAAGGAGACGCATTCTGTCTCCTAGAGATGAACGTACTTGGTGCGAAAAGTGCACATCAATCCCAGAACAACAGCAAAGGATCTTGTGAAGATGCTGGAGGAAACAGGAAATAAAGTATCTATATCCACAGTAAAACAAGTCCTATATCAACATAACCTGACAAGCCACCCAGCAAGGAAGAAGCCACTGCACCAAAACCACCATAAAAAAGCTAGACTACGGTTTTCAACTGCACATGTGGACAAAGATCACACTTTTTGGAGAAATGTCCTCTGGTCTGATGAAACAAAAATAGAACTGTTTGCCATAATGAACATCATTATATTTGGAGGAATTAGTGGGAGGCTTGCAAGCCGAAGAATACCATCCCAACTGTGAAGCACGGGGGTGGTAGCATCATGTTGTGGGGGTGCTTTGCTGCAGGAGGTACTGGCGCACTTCACAAAATAGATGGCATCATGAGGATGGAAAATTATGTAGATTTATTGAAGCAACATCTCAAGACATCCGTCAGGAAGTTAACCTCTTACATCTGCTCCAATATCCAATGATGGGCGTGGCGCGAAATACAAATTCCTCTAAAATCCGAAAACTTCCATTTTTCAAACATATGACTATTTTACAGCATTTTAAAGACAAGACTCTCGTTAATCTAACCACACTGTCCGATTTCAAAAAGGCTTTACAGCGAAAGCAAAACATTAGATTATGTCAGCAGAGTACCCAGCCAGAAATAATCAGACACCCATTTTTCAAGCTAGCATATAATGTCACAAAAACCCAGAAGACAGCTAAATGCAGCACTAACCTTTGATGATCTTCATCAGATGACACACCTAGGACATTATGTTATACAATACATGCATGTTTTGTTCAATCAAGTTCATATTTATATCAAAAAACAGCCCAGAGAGGTTAACAATTTAAAGTCAATGCTACCAAATACTAATTGAGTGTATGTAAACTTCTGACACACTGGGAATGTGATGAAAGAAATAAAAGCATAAATAAATAATTCTCTCTACTATTATTCTGACATTCCACATTCTTAAAATAAAGTGGTGATCCTAACGGACCTAAAACAGGACATTTTTACTAGGATTAAATGTCAGGAATTGTGAAAAACTGAGTTTAAATGTATTTGGCCAAGGTGTATGTAAACTTCCAAATGTAAGATAGGGATAAAGTGACTATGCATAGGTAATAAACAGAGAGTAGCAGTAAATGTATGCTATAAATCTAACTGATTGGATTATTCATTCAATGTAGATGAAAAATCATAGATATTAAAAACAATCCTAAATAAAAATCTACCTGCAGCAGAGCATGCTGGGAAATATGCTAATGATGGGTGTCATTTTTGAATGATGGGACTTTTTTACTTTCCACGGTGTAAAACAATAACTCTGGTTACAACACCAACACTATGGGTTCTTTTACACCACTGTGACTCCTGAATCAACACTAGAAATGTTACACTGAAAAATCAACACTGGCCAACTTGTTGTCTACAAAAAGCCTGTCTGTTTACAGAGGTCACTCAAGGGGAGATAATTTAATCATGATCCTACATAATCAGCTGCTTGGCTGCTACTTCAAGAGTCACCAGCTCCTGACCCGTATCGGACATGTTGCAAGATAAACATAATTTCACAAAACATGGGATGTTCACTAGTTTTAGTTGTATCGGCTTTCTTGACATTTAAGCTAGTTACTTCACTACTAAGTTCAGACTTTACACTGAGGGGTGTAGATATTTATTTGGCATGTCTATAGAGTTCTTCACACAGTCAAGAGACCAGAGACCATGGAAGTTAATATTACAGTGTGATCACGCTCTCTCATTTTACTTAGCTTGTCATACCTGAAATGTTGATCAAAAGTGGTACCATGACAAGTATTTCTGAATATCATTAATACACCTACTTAACATCAGCCTCGGAATTAAATTAAAGCGTCAATCTCGTAAATGAACATCAAAAAGCTGGGGGGAACAACCTCTGAGTGTATTAATACTAAGCTCCAAAGTCAGTCAGAAAAATCCCAGCAATCCTTCATTAGGCCTACGTATCTGGAGTCGTTAGCTGAGCTGGAGGAGGGCTTGTGTGTCTGATAGTCTGACACATTGTCCGGGACAGAAGAAATGAGTCACAACTCCAGTCTGTAGCTTCTCATTAGACCAGGGCTGTACAGAGACTAACTCAATTACCATCTGTAACATCCCTTCCTCTCCTCTCCTGTAGACTAAAACAGCCCAACTCTAGCCTGACCTGCCTGCCCTCTATTAAGACAACCCCTGTACCTCTACCAACAGCTGGGTGATATTGACAAAAATCCATATAGTGATAAATTGCCTGAATTGATGCGATAACAATAAATAGAACAATACGTTTATAACATCAATGTGCACAACAGTTTTGTTTTATTATCCTGCAAACTAGAGGTAGACCGATTATGATTTTTCAACACCGATGCCGATTATTGGAGGACCCCCCCCCCCCCAAAAAACCTGCTGCCGATTAATCGGCCGATTAAACTGATAACGGCTTTTTATATATATATATATATATTTAAAATCATGACAATTACAACAATACTGAGTGAACAATGAACACTTTTATTTTAACTTAATAAAATACATAAATAAAATCAATTTAGTCTCAAATAAATAATGAAATATGCTCAATTTGGTTTAAATAATGTAAAAACACAGTGTTGGAGAAGAAATTAAAAGTGCAATATGTGCCATGTAAAAAAGCTAACGTTTAAGTTCCTTGCTCAGAACATATGAAAGCTGGTGGTTCAATATTCCCAGTTCTTCAATATTCCCAGTTAAGAGATATTAGGTTGCAGTTATTATAGGAATTCTGACACGTCAACTATTTCTCTCTATACCATTTGTATTTCATTTAACTTTGACTATTGGATGTTCTAATAGGCACTTTAGTATTGCCAGCTTAATCTCAGGAGTTGATAGGCTTGAAGTCATAAACAGCGCTGTGATCAAGCATTACTAAGTTTGAATGAATGCTTACGAGCCTGCTGCTGCCTACCACCGCTCAGTCAGACTGCTCTATCAAATATCAAATCATAGACTTAATTATAATATAATAAACACAGATATACAAGCACTTGGTCATTAATATGGTCAAATCTGGAAACTATCATTTCGAAAACAAAACATTTTTTCTTTCAGTGAAATACGGAACTGTTCCGTATTTTATCAAACGGGTGGCAACCCTAAGTCTAAATATTGCTGTTACATTGCACAACCTTCAATGTTTTGTAATAATTATGTAAAATTCTGGCAAATTAGTTTGCAATGAGCCAGGCGGCCCAAACTGCTGCATATACCCTGACTCTGCGTGCAATGAACGCAAGAGATGTGACATCATTTCCCTAGTTAATATTGCCTGCTAACATGAATTTCTTATAACTAAATATGCAGGTTTAAAAAAATATACTTCTGTGTATTGATTTTCAGAAAGGCAAAAGATGTTTATGCTTAGGTACATTTGTGCAATGATTGTGCTTTTTTCGCGAATACGCCTTTGTTAAATCACCACCTGTTTGGTGAAGTAGGCTGTGATTCAATGATAAATTAACAGGCACCGCATTGATTACATGCAACGCAGGACATGCTAGTTAGCCTAGTAATATCATCAACAATGTGTAGTTAAATAGTGATTATGTGAAGATTGATTGTTTTTTATGAGATAAGTTTAATGCTAGCTAGCAACTTACCTTGGCTCCTTGCTGCATCCACAAGCAATTTCCTCGTGGAATGCAATGTAATCGGCCATAATCGGCATCCAAAAATGCTGATTACCGTTTGATATGAAAACTTGAAGTCGGCCCTAATTAATAGGCGATTAATCCATCGACCTCTACTGTAAACTACTACTACTAGTTTGATGGTTGTAACCATCAATCGTCACATTGACAATAACACATATTAGCAAACTTATTTAATTTCAAACTTCAAATGTATCTCTTACTGAACAAAAATATAAAACACAACATGTAAAGTGTTGGTCCCATGTTTCATGAGCTGAAATATAAGGTACCAGAAATGTTCCATTAGCACAAAAGGCTTGTTTCTTTCAAATTGTGTGAAGAAATGTGTTTACATCCCTGTAAGTGAGCATTTCTCCTTTACAAAGATAATCCGTCCACCTGACAGGTGTGGCATATCAAGAAGCTGATTAAACAGCATGATCATTACACAGGTAATGTGCTGGGGACAATAAAAGGCCACTAAAATGTGAAGTTTTGTCACACAACACAATGCTACAGATGTCTCAAGTTTTGAGGGAGCGCACAACTGGCATGCTGACTTGAGGGAATGTCTACTAGAGCTGGTACCAGATAATTTAAATGTTAATTTCTCTACCAAAAGCCGCCTCTAACATTGTTTTAGAGAATTTGTCAGTACATCCTCACAACCGCAGACCACGTGTAACCACGCCAGCCCAAGACCTCTACATCCGGCTTCTTCACCTGCGGGATCGTCTGAGACCAGCCACCCAGACATCTGAAGAAACTGAGGAGTATTTGTCTGTAATAAAGCCCTTTTATGAGAAAAAACATATTCTGAATGGCTGGGCCTGGCTCCCCAGTGGACGGCAAGTGAGGGCATAGGTCCGCCCACTTGGGAGCCATGCCCACTCACTGGGAAGCCAGGCCCAGCCTGGCTGTGACCCTACCCAGACATATGAAATCCATAGGTTAGGGCCTAATCGATTTTTTTTAAATTGACTGTTTACCTTTTATGAACTATAACTGAGTAAAATAGTTGAAATTGTTATATGTTGCATTTATACTTTTGTTCTGTATAGTATAGGCTACTTTTCGTAATGATCGATAACAGCAAAATGCCTGCGATAAGTGATCGGTATGGTCGGTGTAGATACTTTTAGGTTTATCTTCCCAGCTCTATCTCCACCCAACAGATGCATAATGTGTACAAATGATTTAAAATATATTTTTGTACCTTTATTTAAGCATGAGTGGGTGCACACAACCCATTACATCACTGGGGACAAGCTTCCTGTCAGAGGAAGGCCCAAAAAATTGTCAAAGACTCCAATCACCAAAGTCATAGACTTCTCTCTGCTACCGCACGGCAAGTGGTATTGGAGCGCCAAGTCTAGGACCAAAAGGCTCCTTATCAGCTTCTACCCCCAAGCCATAAAACTGCTGAACAATTAATCAGATGGACATCCTGACTATTTACATTGAACCCCCCCCCCGATCGTTTTTACACTTCTGCCAGTCGCTGTTTATTATCTATACATAGTCACTTTACAAATTATCTCGACTAACCTGTACCCCCTCACATTGACTCAGTACCAGTAGCCCCTGTATATAGCCTTGTTATTGTTATGTAATTTTCTTGTGTTACTTTTTGATTTTATAATTCTTTGTTTGTTTATTTAGTTATTGCTTATCTCTATTTCTTGAACTGCATTGTTGGTTAAGGGCTTGTAAGTAAGCATTTCACGGTAAGGTCTACACCTGTTGTATTCAGCGCATGTGACAAATAACATTTTATTTGATATGATTTAGTGGCCTGGTCATGGGGAGCCAAGCCAAGCCACGGTTGACAGAGAAGCAGCATTAAAGCAATTAACATGGGCTTTGCATTTGATTTGGGCTGGCAAGGGGGGAGATGTAAACAGCAGGCAGCATCAGCCGATTAGTTCTGGTGAAGATGAGCGCATCGTCTCCACTGTCCCCCTCCAGGAAAGGATTACCCATTACACACATACACACACGCTCACAAACATGCAAGCATTCACACCCACACATGAGCAAGCAGTTTGACTTTGTGTTAAGAGAGAGATTGAGAATGTGTGTGTGTGTCTCCTAGGGGTTTAAAGACAGATTTCTGACACAACAGGAGTGAAACAATGTGCTCCTCCTCCTTCCTCTCTCTACCGCCTGAATTCACCTCTCTAAAATCATTCACAGACAGGCAAATATTATTGCCTTCCTTCTTACATGACATATTTCATCATCCATTATACACCAGGGAGAACGCCCAGGCTCCGGTACGATGCTCTGAGCTGATCTCCGCTTAACGAGTGGTATTTTCAGGTAGGCAATAATGGGAAATTCAATATCAATATCATGGGGTCTTAAGTCACAGCTTTGAAATTAATTGTGACAAAGAGGTAATTATTTATAGTCTGCCAAATTGAGATTGATCTTATTTGTTCATTGATGCACTTGCCTGGGAGAGTAACATCAAGTGCGTAATTGGCTTTTCTGTTGAAAGATTCTCATCTGTGATTGGAGTTTCACCCGAGAGGTTAGTGTCTGTGTGAGTGAGCACGTAATAAAAGGTGGAGAGAATTCCATTGGTAGCCTCAGCTGAATGCCAATGTGATGTGAGAGAAGAGGGGAGGAGAGGAAGATCATACCTAGGTATTTAAAAAAACTAAAATATTTGACCCTCTCCTCTGCTCCTGACTCCATGTGCTGCTGTAGCAGGGAGTTATGACGGTCATTTTATTTTCATGACGGTCTTCATCCATAACTGGCAGGTACACGGTTATATAATCACACCTCTCCATCCCACGGGAGGAAGGAGAGGTGTTAGAAATCTTGATGAGTCAGCTGGCCACTTCACTCAGAAAGAAGTCAACCCTCCATTCAGTCATTCCGTCCGTCCGTCTGTCTGTCCATCAGTCACCAATTTGATATGTTACTCTTGTATTTATGTTGCTTTATCTCTATGAAAAACCACAGAGATAAGGCATATTCAATGTTTTTTTATTAGTATTCACATCAGTATTTATTCTAAGGAATGCAGACTTGCGGAGGTATGACTGAAAAAAATGCAGAAGGGGCAAAGTACAAATGTAATCGAACACTGAGCAAGACAAACTCTCAGGCTCAGTGTAGAACAAAAACTCTGCAATGTTAACTGGAGCAAGTAGAACAGCTAAGTCTGCAAACATTCACCATTTCACACTCTAAGACATCTCAATTCTGATTTGGAGTTTCACATTAAAAACTTGTTTGAGAAAATATTTTCTTCAGTGGTGAGTGTGACCTGTCGTTTATCCCTGTGCAAACAGTGAGTTTACCCCTGGATATATATATAGACCAGGTTTCACTTCAGGTTATTGAGGCCGTTTTCACTTAAGTTCTATATGTAATTCTACGAGGAATACCAAAGAGCTTGCTATGGCAGCACACACACCTAATAGAACAATGAACATTTGATTCAGACAATTTACATCAGGGCTCGCCAACCCTGTTCCTGGAGGGCTACCGTCCTGTAAGTTTTCACACCAACCCTAATCGAGCGCACCTGATTGTAAAAATGAACTGGTTGATAAGCTGAATCAAGCTAGATTGAAATCCTACAGGAGGGTGTAGCTCTCCCGGAACAGTGTTGGAGAGCCCTGATCTACATATTTATTAGAAATTATGCAAAACACACAAGTCAGCTGTCCAATTTAAATAAAACTATTTGTGTGTTTGGTTTGTGTGATTGCAATGTCCAGACTTTATGACTACTTTGCCAGTGATCGCATTAGGGCTGACCCCATTTAGGAGAATGGTCAATTGTTTGGTCGACTGGCTGTAGGTCGACCAAGATTGTTTTAGTCGAGCAGTGGCAAATATATTTGAAACAATTATGGCACACTAGACACCTGTCTGATTCACGCCTGTCTGAGTGGACGAATCCATTGGAGATCGCAGGGATGGCACACCAGTATCACCAGTAGTACCTTTACCGTTAATTAACATCCTTTATAATCTACAATGTTTGTTTGGTTACGGTCCTTCCTGTTAATGCATTCATTATATTATGATTACAGTCTTACCGTTGTCATTGTAGGAGAGGACACGTTGTTTGCAGAGGGCACAACCTTGGCTACACCTGTGCATTTTTTGGGGGGGTTTATTTCATTCCATTTACGAGTTGTCAGTTTATTCATTGTCTTGTTTAGAGCACTCCTGTCAATATTGAGTAAGGACATGCACCTGATAATGCATATAAGTAGGCCTAGGCTACCTGGCCTGCTCGCAAATGTAGGCCTAGAAATGTGTCCATTTGGGGATCTGATACTATTTCAGATTTTCTAAACTCACCATCACTGTTGAGCTTCTCAAAGTCATTTTTTCTTTGCCTCAAAAAGCAAGTAAACAAAGTCTGTTTTTACATCCATTGAGAATGACAATAGTTCCTCAACGTAGCCTATTTGAAAAATCTTTCCAGCTCTTTCCCTTTCGATAACCACTCAGCATGAAAGGGGAAAAATGTTATGCTCTGATCCGGTGGAAACGCCATAAAAAAGGCCTACCTGATTATCCCTTACTCAAATAGCCTACAGCTGTGTCTGTCTGTCCGGAGCTCATTGGCCTGAAGGTCCAGAATATTGTATACAATGTTACAGGTTTGCTAGCAGGAGAAGTTAATAGTTGATACAATGTTTCAAGTTCCTTGCAGACAGGCCATGTGTAGCCAATGTGATGTATAGGACACTTATTTTTATCAGGATATATTCTACTTGAGGGCTGCAATGTTTTTATTTGTTGGCTTTCGCAAAAAAAAAAACGTGAAACTCCAAATCAGAAATGAGATGTCAAGAGTGTGAAATGGTGAATGTTAGCAGACTTAGCTGTTCTACTTGCTCCAGTTAACATTGCAGAGTTTTTGTTCTACACTGAGCCTGAGAGTTTGTCTTGCTCAGTATCGGACTACATTTGTACTTTGCCCTTTTGCCTTTTTTTCAGTCTGACTTGCCTAGTTAAATAAAGGTTAAAGAAATAAAAAAAATTAATAAAAACAACAAGGCCAGCAGCAGGTAGCGGGAGGAGGAGGGTCGGGTGAGGAACAGGTTTTTGTTCTTCTGGTTATCTATATTGATCTCTGGCTCCATCTTTAGTCATTTGTGTGTCTTCATTTTTAATGAAGTATGCTTCAGTGCCTAAAGCATCAGACAACCTCAGTAGCCTACATATAGTTGATTTTATTCAAACATAGGGTGTGTCTATATATGGAAAAATAGACGTTTAAAAATGTTGATCAATTGAAAAAGAAAGAAGACGACTGTCAGTCAAGCAATTTTTCTTTTGTCAGAGACAGCCATAGTTTGCATATTTAGAGCATCAATATTAGATAATAATGTCATGACTGACCAAAGCTATTTTTTGGAGTTCAGCTCTCCACTGCAAGCACATGAAAATAGCCATGAATATAACTACAAACCATGCACTTTGCCAATACATCCATACCAAGGTTTGGTGTAACCCAAACACTATCATAAAAGTAATGTAGTAGCTCTTATCCAGTGACCTACACTCAGTCAGCACATAAGTACACAATCAATGGTATATAGCAGATAGTACACAACAGCAAATAACACCCTGTGAGCCAGTCTCAGAGGGATGATGGGATTGCTGTCTGTGTCCGTGGTGTCACGCTGTGTGACACAACACAGCAAATGACTCCTGATCGCAGGGACAGCAGGGGACCCAGCTGTCTGGCAGGCAACAGGAGGACAACACAGGGCCATAATGGCCTTTTCCGACACACAACACGAGAGAACAGAAGAAAACCGACAGAGAGAGGGAGAGAAGAGGTAATGGTGTGTTGTAGGCGTCACAAACAATCTGTAGATTTGGTTATCCATGGGAGATACCAAGTTATATCCACCCCTGCCCAGAATGAGGGGAATGGAATCTCCAACCTCCTCAGGCTTCCTTGTTTCTGTGGCGATGATCAGTTAATGGGTTGCCAGGAGACAGCACTGCAGTGACATGAAACACTGCCATGTACTCACTCTACATGGCACTGTCATTTTATTCTAAAAGAGGGCATTCAGATAAATACGTTTTTTTTTAAAGTAACACTTCTCTGCTGCTACTCCTTGGCTTTGGCGTACAGCTAGGTGTGTGTGTTTGTGTGTGTGTGTGTGTGTGTGTGTGTGTGTGTGTGTGTGTGTGTGTGTGTGTGTGTGTGTTCGTGTGTGCCAGTGTGTGGAGTCAATTACTGCCAACCAGACAAGAGTCTCCTTTAAAAACTCCCAAAACAAAACAGATTTATCGCAGGGACCTAACTCCCAGATTAAAGCCTATATCTCATATTAAAGTTTGAACGTTTACACTTGTGAGAGGCCATTTGAATGAAGACCAGAAGTGACTGGATCAATGTTATAAACTCCAACGGGAAGAGCATACAGCACATTCTAGGCCTGACCATGGTGAGCAGTACAGTTAACAAGTCATATGTTATGAATATACTTTATTCAAATATCTCACCAAGATTACAAACTTTGGCCCACTGAAGTTAGCAGTACGGGGTCTTTGAACTTCACAAACTATGTCAGAGAAGATTCTTAGCTATCGATGTATAAAACCATCCAACCAGTCAAAGGTTTAATCTTGGCTCCAGGGAAGTAGATATGATCGATAGACGACAATGATGAGACTGAGCCTTTCATGGAATAGCAAAGCACTTTGGATCGATCAGCAATCAATTTCTAATGAGTTCTCTGGACAACCTTTTTTTCAAACCTCTCTTCTTTTGTTTCCCCTCCGATCCATACATCTCCAGATAGACCAGCTCCATGAAACATGAAGCAGCATGATTAATAGATCACAGAGCAGAGCTCAGGTTGGATGGAAGGAGATGCTACATCTCAGGTAGAGATGGACAGAATCACATCAATCATTTATTTATCCCATCCAAATTAAATGAAAATAATACAGAAAGAATAACAAAGAATTGGTCTAATTAATCCCATTACATGTAATATTTTGTTCAGGAATTCAATGATTGCCGATAGAGGATTTGTCTGCACTTTTGAAAGCACAGCGTGGGAAATTCTCATATCTGCTGCAACTACTGAATTCTGTCTGTAATAGTCTCGCCCATGTCTGTAACAGGGATAGAGGTTCAAAACACAGCACTGGTATTGAGTTGAAAGTGTGGTGCTGTGCTGGGGAGGTCTGATAGGTGACTTCAGTCATGTGGCTTTGTTTAACAACTCTGGGGAATGGCACCAACTCTATCACACACAAGGCAGGCCTAATTCAAGGGACACAGTAGGATAATGATTGGGAGCATATCAGCTGAAGTGAAAACACACACACACATGATGTGCACATACTGCACAGACACACATACAGTCACAGATGTTTGTGCGTGGACACACACACACACAGGGCTAGCCACTAAACACACTTCCCTGACAACAGAACAACCCAGGAGCACAATATCAACCAAAGGTAAACTATATACAACGTGGTTCTGCTCCTCGACTCTGAGTCTCACCAGGTGAGAAATTATTACGGCATCTGATGGTGGTTATGAATGAAAACATCCAACCACCTGTGTCTTGAAGTGTGAAGTACTACTGAGACTGTAATGGAACACATTAATCTTGATTATGGAGATATCGGGTATGCTTACGTCTGTCTGTTTCCTCACATTGCCGTTATTTTTAGCACGCTGCTTCACAGTAAATACAATAACAAATCTGAGGACGGCAGGTATAGGAGATAGTCATTGAATAAATAATATCCTTGTTTGGACCCCAGGAAGAGTAGTTGCTGCCTTGGCAACAGGTAAAAGGGCTCCTAAAAAAGTCTGCTTCCTCAGTTTGTATGATGGCAATTTGCATATACTCCAGAATGTTATGAAGAGTGATCAGATGAATTGCAATTAATTGCAAAGTCCTTCTTTGCCATACAAATTAACTGAATCCCCAAAAAACATTTCCACTGCATTTCAGCTCTGCCACAAAAGGACCAGCTTATCATGTATCATGTCAGTGATTCTCTCGTTAACACAGGTGTGTGTGTTGACGAGGACAAGGCTGGAGATCACTCTGTCATACTGATAGAGTTCGAATAACAGACTGGAAGCTTCAAAAGGAGGGTGGTGCTTGGAATCATTGTTCTTCCTCTGTCAAACATGGTTACCTGCAAGGAAACACGTGCCGTCATCAGTGCTTTGCACAAAAAGGGCTTCACAGGCATGGATATTGCTGCCAGTAATATTGCACCTAAATCAACCATTTATCGGATCATCAAGAACTTCAAGGAGAGCGGTTCAATTGTTGTGAAGAAGGCTTCAGGGCGCCCAAGAAAGTCCAGCAAGCGCCAGGACCGTCTCCTAAAGTTGATTCAGCTGCGGGAT
Source organism: Salmo trutta (assembly GCF_901001165.1). NCBI lineage: Eukaryota > Metazoa > Chordata > Actinopteri > Salmoniformes > Salmonidae > Salmo > Salmo trutta. The sequence continues at coordinate 35,527,833 of NC_042973.1, forward strand.
CGGGGCACCACCAGTACAAAGCTTGCTCAGGAATGGCAGCAGGCAGGTGTGAGTGCATCTGCACGCACAGTGAGGCGAAGACTTTTGGAGGATGGCCTGGTGTCAAGAAGGGCAGCAAAGAAGCAACTTCTCTTCCGGAAAAACATCAGGGACAGACTGATATTCTGCAAAAGGTACAGGGATTGGACTGCTAAGTACTGGGGTAAAGTCATTTTCTCTGATGAATCCCCTTTCTGATTGTTTGGGGCATCCGTAAAAAAGCTTGTCCGGAGAAGACAAGGTGAGCGCTACCATCAGTCCTGTGTCATGCCAACAGTAAAGCATCCTGAGACCATTCATGTGTGGGGTTGCTTCTCAGCCAAGGGAGTGGGCTCACTCACAATTTTGCCTAAGAACACAATAAGGAATGGTACCAACACATCCTCAGAGAGCAACTTCTCCCAACCATCCAGGAACAGTTTGGTGACAATGCCTTTTGGTGACAATGCCTTTTCCAGCATGATGGAGCACCTTGCCATAAGGCAAAAGTGATAACTAAGTGGCTCAGGGAACAAAACTTCGATATTATGGGTCCATGGCCAGGAAACTCCCCAGACCTTAATCCCATTGAGAACTTGTGGTCAATCCTCAAGAGGCGGGTGGACAAACAAAAACCCACAAATTCTGACAAACTCCAAGCATTGATTATGCAAGAATGGGCTGCCATCAGTCAGGATATGGCACAGAAGTAAATTGACAGCATGCCAGGGCAGATTGCAGAGGTCTTGAAAAAGAAGGGTCAACACTGCAAATATTGACTCTTTGCATCAATTTCATGTAATTGTCAATAAAAGCCTTGGACACTTATGAAATACTTGTAATTATAATTCAGTATTCCATAGTAACATCTGACAAAAATATCTAAAGACACTGAAGCAGCAAACTTTGTGGAAATTAATATTGTGTAATTCTCAAAACTTTTGGCCACAACTGTACAGTGAGGTCCAAAAGTATTTGTACAGTGACACATTTTTTTTTTTGGCTCTATACTGAATTGGTACAATGACTATGAGGTTAAAGTGCAGACTGTCAGCTTTAATTTGAAAGTATTTTCATCCATATCGGGTGAAACATTTAGAACAGCGTTTCCCAAACTTGGTCCTCGGGATTCCACGGGGTGCATATTTGTTTTTGCCCTAACACTACACAGCTGATTCAAATTATAAAAACTTGATGATTAGTTGATTATGTGAATCAGCTGTGTAGTGCTGGGGCAAAAACCAAAATGTGCACCCCTTGGAGTCCCGAGGACTGAGTCTAGGAAACCCTGGTTTAGAAAGAACAGCACGTTTTATACATAGTAGCCACATTTTAAGGAACCAAAAGTATTCTGACAAATTCTTACGCAGTATGTGTATTAAAGTAGTCAAAGGTTAAGTATTTGGTCCCATATTCCTAGCAAGCAATGACTACATCAAGCTTGTGACTACAAACTTGTTGGATGCATTTGCAGTTGCTTTTGGTTGTGTTTCAGATTATTTTGTTCACAATATACAGTACCAAGTAAAAGTTTGGACACGCCTACTTTTTATTTATTTGTACTATTTTCTACATTGTAGAATAATAGTGAACACATCAAAACGATTAAATTACACATATGGAATCATGTAGTAACCAAAAAAGTGTTACACAAATCAAAATATATTTTATATTTGAGATTCTTCAAAGTAGCCACCCTTTGCCTTGATGACAGCTTTGCACACTCTCGGCATTCTCAAAAAAACTGCTTCATGAGGTAGTCACCTGGAATGCATTTGGTAGAGCATGGTGTTTGTAACGCCAGGGTTGTGGGTTCGATTCCCACGGGGGGCCAGCACAGAAAAAAAAAAAATTATGAAATTGTATGAAATGTATGCATTCACTACTGTAAGTCGCTCTGGATAAGAGCGTCTGCTAAATGACTAAAATGTCAAAAAAATGTCAAATGTAACAGGTGTGCCTTGTTAAAAGTTCATTTGTGGAATTTCTTTCCTTCTTAATGTGTTTGAGCCAATCAGTTGTGTTGTGACAAGGTAGTCGGAATGGCCGATTAATTAGGGCCGATTTCAAGTTTTCAATAACAATCGGTAATTGGTATTTTTGGCCACCGATTTGCCGATTTTTTTGTATTTTTTTTTTACACCTTTATTTAACTAGGCAAGTCAGATTAAGAACACATTCTTATTTTCAATGACGGCCTAGGAACGGGGGTTAACTGCCTTGTTCAGGGGGGATTCGTTTTTGCAACCTTCCGGTTACTAGTCCAATGCTCTAACCACCTGCCTTACATTGCACTCCATGAGGAGCCTGCATGGCAGGCTGACTACCTGTTATCCGAGGGCAGCAAGAAGCCAAGGTAAGTTGCTAGCTAGCATTAAACTTATCTTATAAAAAACTATCAATCATAACATAATCACTTGTTAACTACACATGGTTGATGATACTACTAGTTTATCTAACGTGTCCTGCTTTGCATATAATCGATGCGGTGCCTGTTAATTTCTCATCGAATCACAGCCTACTTCGACAAACGGGTGATGATTTAACAAGCGCATTTGCAAAAAAAGCACTGTCGTTGCACCAATGTACCTAACCATAAACATCAATGCCTTTCTTTAAAATCAATACGCAAGTATATATTTTTAAACCTGCATATTTAGTTAATATTGCCTGCTAACATGAATTTGTGTCACTTCTCTTGCGTTCAGTGCAAGCAGTCAGGGTATATACAGCAGTTTGGGCCGCCTGGCTCATTGTGAACTGTGTGAAGTCCATTTATTCCTAACAAAGGCCGTTATTAATTTGCCAGAATTGTACATAATTATGACATAACATTGAAGGTTGTGCAATGTAACAGGAATATTTAGACTTAAGGATGCCACCGGTTAGATAAAATACGGAACGGTTCCGTATTTCACTGAAATAATAAACGTTTCGTTTTCGAAATGATAGTTTCCGGATTTGACCATATTAATGACCAAAGGCTCGTATTTCTGTGTGTTATTATATTATAATTAAGATCTGATATTTGATAGAGCAGTCTGACTGAGCGATGGTAGGCAGCAGCAGGCTCGTAAGCATTAATTCAAACAGCACCTTCGTGCGTTTTGCCAGCAGCTCTTCGCAATTCTTCAAGCATTGCGCTGTTTATGACTCAACCCCTGAGATTAGGCTGGTGTAACCCATGTGAAATGGATAGCTAGTTAGCGGGTGCGCGCTAATAGCATTTCAAACGTCACTCGCTCTGAGACTTGGGAGTGGTTGTTCCCCTTGCTCTACATGGGTAACGCTGCTTCAAGGGTGGCTGTTGTTGATGTGTTCCTGGTTTGAGCCCAGGTAGGAGTGAGGAGAGGGACGGAAGCTATACTGTTACACTGGCAATACTAAAGTGCCTATAAGAACATCCAATAGTCAAAGGTATATGAAATATAAATCGTATAGAGAGAAATAGTCCTATAATAACTACAACCTAAAACTTCGTACCTGGGAATATTGAAGACTCATGTTAAAAGGAACCACCAGCTTTCATAGGTTCTCATGTTCTGAGCAAGGAACTTAAACGTTAGCTTTTTTACATGGCACATATTTTACTTTCTTCTCCAACACTTTGTTTTTGCATTATTTAAACCAAATTGAACATGTTTCATTATTTATTTCAGGCTGAATTGATTTAATTTATGTATTATATTAAGTTAAAATAAGTGTTCATTCAGTATTGTTGTAATTGTCATTATTACAAATAAATGTAAAAATTGTCCGATTAATCGGTACCGGCTTTTTTGGTCCTCCAATAATCAGTACCTGTATCGAAAAATCATAATCGGTCAACCTCTAATACAGAAGATTGGGCTATTAGGTAAAATACCAAGTCCATATTATGGCAAGAACAGCTCAAATAAGCAAAGGGAAATGACAGTCCGTCATTACTTTAAGACAAGAAGGTCAGTCAATCTGGAAAATGTCAAGAACTTTGAAGTTTCTTCAAATGCATTCGCAACAACCATCAAGCGCTATGATGAAACTGGCTCTCATGAGGACCACCACAGGAAAGGAAGACCCAGAGTTACCTCTGCTGCAGAGGATAAGTTCATTAGAGTTACCAGCCTCAGAAATTGCAGCCCAAATAAATGCTTCACAGAGTTCAAGTAACAGACACATCTCAACATCAACTGTTCAGAGGAGACTGCGTGAATCAGGCCTTCATGGTCGAATTGCTGCAAAGAAACTACTACTAGAGGACACCAATAAGAAGAAGAGACTTGCTTGGGCCAAGAAACATGAGCAATGGACATTAGACCGGTGGATATCTGTCCATTTGTCTGATGAGTCCAAATTTGAGATTTTTGGTTCCAACTGCCATGTCTTTGTGAGACGCAGAGTAGGTGAATGGATAATCTCCACATGTGTAGTTTCCACCGTGAAGCATGGAGGAGGTGGTGTGATGGTGCTTTGCTGGTGACACTGTCAGTGATTTATTTAAAATTCAAGGTACACTTAACCAGCATGGCTACCACAGCATTCTGCAGTGATACGCCATCCCATCTGGTTTGCGCTTGTGTGGGACTATCATTTGTTTTTCAACAGGACAATGACCCAACACACCTCTGTAAGGGCTATTTGACCATGAAGGAGAGTGATGGAGTGCTGCATCAGATGATCTGGCATCCACAATCCCCCCACCTCAAACCAATTAAGATGGTTTGAGATGAGTTGGACCGCAGAGTGAAGGAAAAACAGCCAACAAGTGCTCAGCATATGTGGAAACTCCTTCAAGACTGTTGGAAAGCTTCCAGGTGAAGCTGGTTGAGAGAATGCCCAGAGTGTGCAAAGCTGTCATCAAGGTGGCTACTTTGAAGAATCTCAAATATAAAATATAATTTGATTTGTTTAACACTTTTTTGGTTATTACATGATTCCATATGTGTTATTTCATAGTTTTGATGTCTTCACTATTATTCTACAATGTAGAAAATAGTAAAAATAAAGAAAAACCCTTGAATGAGTAGGTGTGTTCAAACTTTTGACTGGTACTGTAAATTAATGGTAAATAATGTATTGTGTCATTTTGGAGTCACTTTTATTGTAAATAAGAATGAAATATGTTTCTGAACACTTCTACGTTAATGTGGATGCTACCATGATTTTGGGGGGGTTATGATATTTATGCCTCTGTAACATTCTCACTCTTCATTATTCACAATTCATGAATGATTATTCGTAATCATGGTACCATGCACATTAACATAAAATTGTTAGGAAACATACTCTATTTTTATTGATACTAAGTGACTCCAAAATAACACAATATATTATTTCCCATTCATTTCTGTTGGGCACAAAATAATCAGAAACAACCAAAACAAACTGCAAATGCGTCCAACAAGTGTGTAGTCACAAGTTTGATGTAGTAGTCATTGTTTGCTAGGAATGTGGGATTAAATACAAAACTTTAGACTACTTTAATACACATAAGCGAATTTATCAAAATATTTCTGGTTCCCTAAAATGGGGGGACTATCTATAAAAGTGCTGCCTTTTCTAAATGGTTCATCCGATATGGATGAAAATACACAAAATAAAGTTGACAGTCAGCACTTATAGTCATTGCATCATTACAAATTCAAAGTGCTGAGTACAGAGCCAAAACAACATAACAAATGTCACTGTCCAAATACTTTACCTCACTATACATGCTATGCTAGCACTATCACTTCATTATGCATTCATTCTGACAGGTGAGACATGGTCAGGTGGAGCTTTGGTGATTCACATGGGTCTTCAATGAGAAGATGGTGGAATACCACTATTCTATAGTGCTAATGACTAATAAACGTTTTTTGGGCCATTCTCTCACTTTACCTCACTTCAGGGGCAAGCCTGGAAAAGAGCACAAAAATGACCACACACACACACACACACACACACACACACACACACACACACACACACACACACACACACACACACACACACACACACACACACACACACACACAGAAGTTATTCCAACTGTATTCCAGCCAGGTCTGTTGTGATTTATATGGTTCATTATAACGGTAATTCTTTACAACCCAACCCAACAGAACAGGGGGCCATTGAACACAGAGTCACGGGAGGAGGAAGACACATTAAATGGCCTCTGCAGAGCACAAACAGACAGACCTGGAGTCCATTTTGGAAAGTTATATTTACAATGTATGTGCAGGTTTAATTTGCTCGGTTTCACTTTGTTATTAATGATAGCCAGCTGTGTGTGTGTGTGTGTCAGTGAGAGATCAGGTCTGGGTGACCTTCATCAGTCAGACCAAAATGGGTCGGTCGCAGAGTGGAGGCCTGAAGTTTGACAGCCCTCTAAATCTAATAAAACATATAACTTTAACACATTTAATGCATGTGTCATATGTATGGATTTACCACTGTTTAAGATATTACCAACTAAAGTAATATAGGCCTTCATACTGTACTGCAACACTGAGACTGAGACTGTGTTTTATACCAGATTTCACAAGTGCCGAACAAATGTGAAATGAGAGTTACCGAGAAAGACATCAAGACAAAAGTGTGTCAGCTAAAAAACCTTCCCCCACTCCAAAATGTAAAATGAGTAGCAGAATAGCAGATGGCTGGTAATTAGTTGTCAGAATTAAATAGACATCCCTTTTAGAGCACAAACATGCAGCGAAAACAATATGTATTTAAAAAGCATGTGTCTCACAAACTGACAGGTAGTAGGCTACACAGCTAAATGATTTGGGTCTGGGACCCATGAGCACCAACATGTGAAGTCCATATTGGGTGTCAAATGAAAGCTAAGTCTCTTTTAAATTTTTTTTATTAAGGCATAAATAAAAAAATAAAAAAATAAAAAAAATTAGGAATAAGCAAAGGCTTTCATTTCTGGTCAGAGAGATGGAAAAGGGGTCTTAGAAAACATCTACCAGAAAAGTCTTAAAAGGTATGAGAAACGGATGAAAATATAATAATGTTGAAGTAAAGACCCCTGCCAACTAATATCAACACTTATATTTAGTTTCGGATACATTATTTGCCTACTGTAAAGTTTTAAAACATGACCTTATGCTTGTAATTCTGTTACGAAAAACCTACATATTTTTAAGATATTTATTTCTAATTTCTCTCCCTCATGAGGGAGAATAATGAACATTCACATACGTAACAAGGAAAGTTAGATGTACCAATTAGTTCGTGTTTTTACCGATATCAAGTTTGTTTATGAATTATTAAGTGATTAAAACTCGTAATTACTGAAATCACAAAACACAGTTGGGTCACGTGCTACAGTCCTCCTTTCCACTGGCATACTGTTATGTTCAGCTCATAACTGTTTTCTTTCTGTCATCTGGTGGTCAAAGCAAGACTATAAAAACAATCTGAACAACCTCTCCCTCCTCTCCCTCGCCAGTTAGTCACGGCCATAACCGACCCCTACCACCTTTCCATTTACTGTAACAAGGACATCCATGGACGGTCCAAATATGAACCAATCATAAATGTCTGTTTCACAAGTTTGGACAGCACAGTACAGTACAGTAGAGCACAGTAGAGAACAGTAAAGGGCCCAGTTTCCCAAAAGCATCTTAAGACTAAGTTTATCGTTAGAACCTGTACAGTATTGTACAGAAAGGTACAGTACAGTAGAGTTCATTAAAGTACAGTAGAGTACACTGGAGTAGAGAACCACATGTGCTTTAATGCACTGTACTCTACTGTACATATGTACTTTACTGTACTGAACTCTGCTGTGCCATACTGTGCTGTACCGTGATGTCCAAACTTGTGAAACATAGGCGTCTATGATTGGTTCAGATTTTGTCTGGTCCGGACCAACCAAATGTGGTCGTTTGGGGGCTGAACTCATTCAAATAATAGCCAGTGTGTAGAATAATACCCAAATATGCAAAACATATATTGTATATTTCTACATTTGTGTACCTGTTCAGGATGCATCACCATGAAGAGAATGATATTCACACCTATAATTATGTATTTCTGTATAGTACAAATCAGGGACCAATGATGTAATTCCGTTAGCAGTTTTCAATCCACTTCACCTACTATAGTTCAATAACCAAAATAAAAAATGTGAAACTCAACGTGTCATGTCATAGCTATCTTCTTGCAGACATCCTTGAATCTTAATTTTTGGAAAACGTTGTGGCATTAGAAACCAAGGGCGATTTTACCGTAATATCGTTACCAAACTTTGCATCTGCACAGTTCTTCCAGTAAATGTGTTTTGTGACATTTTCTGTGTAAATTGTTCAAAGTAGTACTTGTTCATAGAGTTGTATGGTTTGTTAAACTTTAAAAATCAATGTTTTTTTAGCATACATTTTAAAGTGACAAATCTGTTCTCGTTGCGGACACGTCAACTCACTACTCTGACGCTACTCTGACGTTGCCTTTAAATCTGAAACATGTTGAGCTTGAATAACAAAAAGGCATCATCTTTTGAACTCCCATATAGTGGCTCAATGTGTTTTGCACAGCAAATCAACTCTCACCTGTCAATCTTTATTCAAACCATGTAGGAAGGAAGTTGAACGGTCTATGCAACTTGGTCAACAGTCATCATACTAGAGCCTACACTGGACTGTATTGAATGAAAAACGATCTACTATGTAACTGTAAACACAATATTGTTACTACAGTTTTTCTGTGTAGGTTAGTTGCTCTCAATATAGGGCTCTGGTTACATGTACTTACAATAATTATATAGGCATACATGGTAGGCCACAAATTCATGTAGCCATACTGAAAGCATTTAAAATCCTATCCTGGTAATGTAATTCTGTAATATTACTGCCTGCGGCACAGTCTGATAGAAGTGTAAATAGAGGCAGGCTAGGCTTCTCTCCATGCCCCCACTCGGCCCCTCAGCTGCCATGGCGGGGCAGGGGCACAGATTGACTTGTCAACGTTGCCCTGTCAACAACCTCAGATCATAACTACCCTGCTTCCTCTGACTCCTCTCACACTTCACATAGCATCCTTACTCACAAACATACAGTATAAGGCAACCTAGCCCTACACACGGCTGCCAAACGTTTAACGGCATAAACTGACATGCAATGCGATGTCCTGGGAAACATAGCCTACACACCACAAGAAAAGAACAGGAATTTGAGAATAGCCCGCTGCTTTCGGGTTGGCAAAAGTAAAACAACGGGACGTAGCGGAACTAAAGACTTCGCAGCCTGTTGGTTGCACATACTTTGCCCCAACTCCGCTTGAAGTTAGCGCTGGTTACATTGCAACAGTGTAACGTTTTGACAACGATATTGTGCACACAAAAGTGGCAAATAGGATATATCGTTTTTGTTACGTCTGTTGCGAAAGCACGCTTGTTCTTTCCCTTCCAGAGCAGCCACAGCGGTACTGTTAGAAGCGCCGAACAGATGAAAAAGCTTGAATACGAAAAGCTACGTATTTAAAAAAAAAAACTTACCAACCGAGCTTGAGCCCGTCCCCGAACTAAGCAAGATGTACCAGATCCACATCTTATGGTCTTTTTTCGGCCTGCCCTTTTTGCACCCCGCCGCGGGCCAACAATCGGGGCAATAGAACACTTATCCGGTTTGCTCCTATCTCCACTTTTCGCGTTGTTTATTCCTTTTTTCTATTCGGGACAAAGTTAGAAAATGGCTTGCGTGAAGAGCCGGATTCTCACAGGAACAGAGTTTTCGGAATCAGGGCTGGGGAGGAAGAGGCTGGCGGTGGTAGGGGCTTGAGGGGTGGTGGCAGGGGATTTGGAGTGAGTGGGGATCACAGGGTGGGGATCGGGTTAGCGCCGTGTGAGAGGCGGAGACTTGTGGCTGCTACAGAAGACTAAAGGTCGGTTGGGAGTAGGACCATGTATGTGCCTCGAAGGCAGGCACTCACATGAGCTCTTGATCACAGAACATGTGATATAGCCAGGCATCTATTAATCCAAAAAGCTTGAAAATAGTGACATTGAGCCATTAGTTATTCGTCCTTTATACATACTTTGTTTGTGAGATTAAATCTCTGTAGACTTTAGACTTCTGGTTTGTGAGATTAAATCTCTGTAGACTTTAGACTTTGGAGACCTGGGAAAAACTATGTGGAAGGGGCACTGAGCAGTTTAAATAGGCTACAGCTCCTTGTTTGCTCTCAATCAAAAAAAACTACAGAAGTTAAAACATCAGTTTCTAAATAGATATGTATACAAGTGTATATGTTTTTCCCCTATGTGAACTTCTATTTCAATAAGGGTAAACTATTCAGTCAATGTATCAAGATATGCATTGCATTAGCATCTCTCTCTCTCACACACACACATACAACCAAGCATGCACACATGCCCCCACATACCCAAGCATGCACACACACAGTCTGTCTGTCACAGTGTCAGTGTTATGAATAGTGTGTCAACTCTGAAAACAGAGGGAGCAGATAGAAGAGGAGTGATGAGCTTTCACCAGAGCAGACCTATCCTCTTTATCGTTCAATGCAGCTGTGTGAAGTCAAAGACAGACCCAAACAGACCCAGCCAGCTTTTGATAACACCCTAACCTGCAGGCATATGATCTGGAAAAGCCCCCACTATCAAACAACCTCCAGCCCTGAAAGAATTCATCAGCACATTGCTTATCAAGGCAGCTGGGCCTGGAGAAGGCAAGCAAACAGGCAGCACAGGGGGTCAGATAAATGCATGAGGCCAGTGTCATCAATCTCAGTTTGATCTACAATACCAGTCAAAAGTTTGGACACACCTGCTCATTCAAGGTTTTTTCTTTATTTGTACTATTTTCTACATTGTATAATAATAGTGAAGACATCAAAACTAGGAAATAACAAATATGGAATCATGTAGTAACCAAAAAAGTGTTAAACAAATCAAAATATATTTTATATTTGAGATTCTTCAAAGTAGCCACCCTTCGCCTTGATGACAGCTTTGCACAGTCTTGGCAGTCTCTCAACCAGCTTCACCTGGAATGCTTTTCCAACAGACTTGTGAGGAGTTCCCACATATGCTGAGCACTTGTTGACTGCTTTTCCTTCACTCATCCAAAACCATCTCAATTGAGTTGAGGTCGGGTGATTATGGAGGCCAGGTCATCTGATGCAGCACTCCATCACTCTCCTTCTTGGTCAAATAGCCCTTAAACAGCTTGGAGGTGTGTTGGGTTTTTGTCCGGTTGAAAAACAAATGATAGTCCCACTAAGCGCAAACCAGATGGGATGGTGTATTACTGCAGAATGCTGTGGTAGCCATGCTGGTTAAGTGTGCTTTTAATTCTAAATAAATCACCAGACAGTGACACCATCACACCACCTCCGCCATGCTTCACGGTGGAAACCACACATGCGTATATCATCCGTTCACCTACTCTGTGTCTCACAAAGACACAGCAGTTGGAACCAAAAATCTCTAATTTGTACTCATCAAACCAAAGGACAGATTTCCACCGGTCTAATGTCCATTGCTTGTGTTTCTTGGACCAAGCAGCTCTCTTCTTATTATTGGTGTCCTTTACAGTTTATTTTGAGATGTGTCTGTTACTTGAACTCTGTGAAGCATTTATTTGGGCTGCCATTTCTGAGGCTGGTAACTCTAATGAACTTATCCTTTACAGCAGAGGTAACTCTGGGTCTTCCTTTCCTGTGGCGGTCCTCATGAGAGCCAGTTTCATCATAGCGCTTGATGGTTTTTGCAACTGCACTTGAAGAAACTTTCAAAGTTATTGAAATGTTCTGCATTGACTGACCTTCATGTCTTAAAGAAATGATGGACTGTCATTTCTCTTTGCTTATTTGAGCTGTTCTTGCCATAATATGGACTTGGTATTTTACCAAATAAGGCTATCTTCTGTATACCACCCCTACCTTGTCACAACACAACTGATTGGCTCAAAAACATTAAGAAGGAAAGAAATTCCACAAATTCACTTTTAACAAGACACACCTGTTAATTGAAATGGATTCCAGGTGACTACCTCATGAAGCTGAGAGAATGCCAAGAGTGTGCAAAGCTGTCATCAAGGCAAAGGGTGGGTACTTTGAAGAATCTCAAATATATTTTAATTTGTTTAACTCTTTTTTTGGTTACTACATGATTCCATATGTGTTATTTCATAGTTTTGATGTCTTCACTATTATTCTACAATGTAGAAAATAGTAAAAACAAGGAAAAACCCTTGAATGAGTAGGTGTGTCCAAACTTTTGACCGGTACTGTATATCGGTTGTTATTGCCATATTTAAATGCCATTAGGATGCACCACTTTCTTTTTCACTCATGTACTAAATTGTTTTCATACTACACTGAAATCAATCAAATAATGTATTATGAGGAGCAGAGACTGAGAGACGAAACACAAATGTTCCAGTCACTTAATAGCAAATGGATTCATAATCGAGAGAAGCCCTTGAGTTGCTGATGATAATACACCATAACAATACCAATACTGAATTGCTAAACAAAAATATCTATAATGAATGAGGAGCACAGAGCAGAGTAAACAGTTTGAGGCCTGTGGTCCCTCCTTGGTCCCTGCAGTGGGAACGTCAGAACAAGGAAATGTTCCCCTCACCATTGATTGACACGCAGAGCTCTCAGTAATGTCCCATCAATTAGCTGAAGCTATCTATAAACAGCAGGCCTGCAGGACCTAATTAGCCTGTTGGTGAGTGACAAATGTATTTAATGTAACCACTGGCAACCACCAACCTCATTAGCGAACATTAAACTCTAATATGAAGGTTGTTATTGCCTTAATCACAGGAGAAACCCAATTAGACGGCAGGTTGGGGAAATGATTCTGGGTCAGAGATGTACGATGTGATTGTGGAGGCAGGGAAGGAAGGAGGGGACAGAGCAGTGCAACCTGAGATGACTTAGCCTGTGGGGGCATTGATAAAGGGAGGGAGGGGAAATGGTGGAAAGAGGGAGAGAAAGAGGTAATGTAGGGAGAGGCTAGAGGGTTAGAGGGAGAGAGTGGATATTTAGAGGGAGAGAAAGAGAGAGTGGTAGGGAGTGTAGGGAGAGAGGAGATTTTTTAATTACATCTTTTATTTCACCTTTATTTAACCAGGTAAGCCAGTTGAGAACAACTTCTCATTTACAACTGCGACCTGGCCAAGATAAAGCATAGCAGTGCGACAAAAACAACAACACAGTGTTACACATAAACAAACGTACAGTCAATAACACAAAATAAAATAAAAATAGGAAGATCTATGTACAGTGTGTGCAAATGTAGAAGAGTAGGGAGGTAGGCAATAAATAGGTCATAGAGGTGAAAATAATTACAATTTAGCATTAATACTGGAGTGAGTGATATATGTGCAGTTGATGATGTGCAAGATACTGGGGTGCAAAAGAGCAAGAGGGTAAGTAATAATATGGGGATTAGGTAGTCGGGTGTGCTATTTATTGTGTACAGGTAGAGTGATCGGTAAGCTGCTCTGACAGCTGATGCTTAAAGTTAGAGAGGGAGATATAAGACTCCAGCTTCAGAGATTTTTGCAATTTGTTCCAGTCATTGGCAGCAGAGAACTGGAAGGATAGGCGGCCTAAGGAAGTGTTGGCTTTGGGGATGAACAGTGCAATATACCTGCTGGAGTAGGTGCTACGGGTGGGTGTTGCTATGGTGACCAGTGAGCTGAGATAAGGCGGGACTTTACCTAGCAAAGACTTATAGATGACCTGGAGCCAGTGGGTTTGGCGATGGATATGTAGTGTGGTCCAGCCAATGAGAGCATACAGGTCGCAGTGGTGGGTAGTTTATGGGGTGTTGGTGATAAAACGGATGGCACTGTGATAGACTACATCCAGTTTGCTGAGTAGGGTGTTGGGGGCTATTTTGTAAAGTACATCGCCAAAGTCAAGGATCGGTAGGATAGTCAGTTTTACGAGGGTATGTTTGGCGGCATGAGTGAAGGAGGCTTTGTTGCGAAATAGGAAGCCTAGATTCTAGATTTAATTTTGGATTGGAGATTCTTAATGTGAGTCTGTAAGGAGAGTTTACAGTCTAACCAGACACCTCGGTATTTGTAGTTGTCCACATATTCTAAGTCAGAAGCGTCCAGAGTGGTGATACTAGTCGGGCGGGAGGGTGCGGGCAGCAATCGGTTGAAGAGCATGCACTTAGTTTTACTAGCATTTACTAGCATTTACTAGCATTTAAGAGCAGTTGGAGGCAGTTGGAGTGTTGTATGGTGTTGAAGCTAGCTTGGAGGTTTGTTAGCACAGTGTCCAAAGAAGGGCCAGGTGTACACAGAATGGTGTCGTCTGCGTAGAGGTGGATCAGAGAATCACCAGCAGCAAGAGCGACATCATTGATATATACAGAGAAAAGAGTCGGCCTGAGAATTGAGCCCTGTGGCACACCCATAGAGACTGCCAGAGGTCCGTACAACAGGCCCTCCGATTTGACACACTGAACTCTATCTGAGAAGTAGTTGGTGAACCAGGCGAGGCAGTCATTTGAGAAGCCAAGGCTATTGAGTCTGCCGATAAGAATGTGGTGATTAACAGAGTCGAAAGCCTTGGCCAGGTTGATGAAGACGGCTGCACAGTACTGTCTTTTATCGATGACAGTTATAATATCGTTTAGGACGTTGAGTGTGAGTAATCGTTGTTGAAACAATTTCGGTGGATAATTTTAGAAAGAGGGTCCAGATTTTCTAGCCCAGCTGATTTGTAGGGATCCAGATATTGCAGCTCTTTCAAAACATCAGCTGTTTGGATTTGGGTGAAGGAGAAGCAGGGGGGGGGGGTTTGGGCAAGTTGTTGCAGGGGGTGCTGAGTTGTTGGCCGGGTAGGGGTAGCCAGGTGGAAAGCATGTCCAGCTGTGGAAAAAGGCTTATTGAAATTATAGATTATCGTAGATTTATCGGTGGTGACAGTGTTTCCTATCCTCAGTGCAGTGGGCAACTGGAAGGAGGTGCTCTTATTCTCCATGGACTTTACAGTGACCCAAAACTTTTTGGAATTAGTGCTACAGGAAGCAAATTTCTCTTTGAAAAACCTAGCCTTAGCTTTCCTAACTGACTGAGTATATTGGTTCCTGTCTTCCCTTAAGAGTTGAATGTCACGGGGGCTATTCGATGCTAATGCAGAATGCCACAGGATGTTTTTGTGCTGGTCAAGGGCAGTCAAGTCTGGGGTGAAGCAAGGGCTATATCTGTTCTTAGTTCTACATTTTTGATCAGAGCGATGAGAGAGATGTGGGGTATTGAGAGGCTTCGAGTGTGAGAGAGTGTTGGAGAGAGACTAGGCTGTGGTAGGGAAAGAGTGGCAGAGAGGAAGAGAGAGACAGACAGACAGAGAGAGAGGAGAGATTGAGAGAGTAGATGTTGAGAGAAAGCAGTAGAGGCAAAGCTGGAGGGGAGATGAGTAAGATGGTAATGTGAGAGAAAGTGAGAGAGGGGAGGGAGAGGAGGTGAGACAGGAGTGGCTGCGTGTGAGAGGAGAGGAGGTATGAAAGGTATACTTGTTTTTGGTATACAGTTCTTGTCATTGTTGTTCTGAACCCACTACCCGCAAGTCTTTGTGACATCGTCAAGTTTGGCACCCCCCACCCCCACCCGGTCCATTGTTTGTTTGCACCTGTTGGTCTGCCCTGTACGGAGCTCACATGCAGCCCTGTTGCTCCTGTTTTCTCGTCTGCCCTGTAGGTGCGTGACCGGTATCCAAACATGCATGGCTTGAGATGTGGTCACCGGTCGAGAGTGTGTAGCAAGCTACCTCGTTTAAATATCAGCTATCAATAACATTTATTTATAAAGCCCTTTTTACATCTGCTGATGTCAAAGTGCTATACAGAAACCCAGCCTAAAACCCCTGTCGTGTCTCTGCTATCATTAAATGTGAAGACTTATTTTATCAAATCAATTCTCTTTGTGTAATAATTATTACGTTATAAAACTAATCATGTAAACTTTAATTAACTAGGAAGTCAGGGCACCACGGAAAATGTTGAGATTACAGTTATAATTTTCTGAATATAACTCTTCACATATTTTAATATCGGATCAATTAGTCTTCTATTAATTAATTATTACCTGTTACCGTCAGTCTTATCTGAACGTCGTAAAATGCTTGGTTATCTGCACGAACCCTAGTTTCCATTTTGAATCAGCAATATACAAATTGGCTTAATCATTTATTTACTAACTAACTAAATAATCACAGAACATTTTTGACATGCATTTTTCTGGATTTATTTGTTGTTATTCTGTCTCTCACTGTTCAAATAAACCTACCATTAAAATTATAGACTGATAATTTCTTTGTCAGTGGGCAAACGTACAAAATCAGCAGGGGATCAAATACTTTTTTCCCTCACTGTACGTAATTTCTAGCTGCAGACTAGTAATTCGTGTTGCCTAGAATTTTTTCCTTCTGTAGTGAATCGACAGTCTCAGAGTGTAACCATTTCCAGCTGTGTAGCCAATGCTCCAAATGGGATGGTTTTCTAGTCTTATGGTTTGCGTGGTCTTAACCATTTGAGATGTCCGGCTTACCGTGGGTCTCTTTGACATAAATGTAAATTTTGTCACGAGTGATTTTATACTCTTCTGGGAAAAGGGGGCGTTCCATGATGCTGGGTCATGTCTGTGCTCACGGGGGCGGGGCCACTGACTAGTTAATCTTCATAGGAAAATCCATACTCTCATTTAGAAGGTTAACATCACATCACATCTTTTCACAAATAGTTTCACGTTTAATGACATATGTTTCACAATATTTAGATGTAGACCTGACAGCTGGGAAATGTACACTTTAAGAGATACCGTTATGTGTGTTTCATGTCCTTCATGAGATCACCAAATGAAGCACACTCAACATAACTGTCCCTTAAGTGTCCACGGATCATTCTATCCTTCTCAAAAGTAGAAAGCATGTTTAATTCTCCCATTTTGGGGATTTAGAAGTTTGGCCAAGTGAAGTGCTTTGTTCTCTTTCTGTGCTATCTCCCTCTCTTTCTACATGACCAGGGGGAAAGAATCTCTGCAAGGAATTTATGACCTGAGATAACAAAATCTGGGTTTAGGAGAGAGAGTGAGAGAGGGGGGGCAATGCACATGTAGAAGCACAGTGACTAGGAAAAACTCCCTAGAAAGGCAGGAACCTAGGAAGAAACCTAGATAGGAACCAGGCTCTGAGGGGTGGCGAGTCCTCTTCTGGCTGTGCCGGGTGGAGATTATAACAGTACATGACCAAGATGTTCAAACGTTCATAGATGACCAGCAGGGTCAAATAATAATAATCACAGTGGTTGTAGAGGTTGCAACAGGTCAGTACCTCAGAAGTAAATGTCAGTTGGCTTTTCATAGCCGATCATTCAGAGTTAGAGACAGCAGGGGCGGTAGAGAGAGCGAGTCGAAAACAGCAGGTCTGGGACAAGGTAGCACGTCCCGTGAACAGATCAGGGTTCCCTAGTCGCAGGCAGAACAGTTAAAACTGGAGCAGCAGCATGACCAGGTGGACTGGAGACAGCAAGGAGTCATCAGGCCAGGTAGTCCTGAGGCATGGTCCTAGGGCTCAGGTCCTCTGAGAAAAGAGAGAGAGAGAGAGAGAATGAGAGGGAGCATACTTAAATTCACACAGGACACCGGATAAGTCAGGAGAAATACTCCAGATATAACAGACTGACCCTAGCCCCCCCGACACAAACTATTGCAGCATAAATACTGGAGGCTGAGACAGGAGGACTCGGGAGCAGCAGCATAACATTTTATTTGGTCTGGTTGGCTGATTGCCTACGCTCAGCAGAAAGACAGAGGGGAGCGTTTGCCTCTAGAACCTTCCAACCCAACTCCATCCCTTCTTCAGTCGGAAGTTGCAAGTGTGTCAGGGAAGCATCAACACAGATAGTCTAGAGACTCTAGCTAACCACCATATACTACAATATCTACACAAGCCACTAGCCAGACAGCCATATAGGCCTACCATAAAATAGAAGATTATGAATATTTTATAAAACCGTAAGTTTGGATCGTGGATGCTGATTGGTTCACAATTATTAAAGGAAAATGCCATGATGCCGTAATGCCATAATTACCTTTCAAGTAGCAATGCCCATCCACTGTCCTGCAGTCCAGTCAGGCATTCATAAATGTAATCTCCCCCGAAAAAACCATCTAGACATTATTTCCCCATGCTTCTTGCCCAGCATTTGGTTTGGCACAGTGGAGGTTAATATAAAACTTTTATTTTTGCGATCTCCACCGTGCCATGCATATGAATGTGATAAGACGAAAAGCTTTTCCGATCCAGGCAAATTCATTTATCAGAAACATTATAATGGATATACAGTATCCAAAGAATTGGCAATAGAAACAAAGGTAAAACAAATGAAAATGCACAGTTTTCTGTCATTTCAGCTGCTTGATGTGATTGTGTGTTAGCCTTAGTTTACTAGCTAGCTAGCTAGCAAAAGATAACTAACATTAGCCTAGCTATACTTCATAACTATCTTATTGACTCGACAATCAGTTGGTTGTTGCCTATTTATAAATCATTATTTGCTGAAGTTTTTGTTGCCTATTTATAAAGTGCCTTCAGAAAGTATCCACACCCCTTGACTTTTTCCACATTTTGTTATGTTACAACCGGAATTTAACTTTGATTAAATGTAGATTTTTTTGTCACTGGCCTAAACACAATACCCCATAATGTCAAAATGGAATTATGTTTTTGAAATGTTTACAAATTAATAAAAAATGAAAAGTTGAAATGTCTTGAGTCAATAAGTATTAAAGCCTTTGTTATGACAACCTTAAATAAGGAGTAATACTGTGCTTAATAAGTTGCATGGACCCACTATGTGTGCAATAATAGTGTTTAATAAGATTTTTGAATGACTACTTCATCTCTTTACTCCACACATAAAATTATCTGTAAGGTCCCCCAGTTGAGCAATGAATTTCAAACACAGATTCAACCACAAAGACCAGGGAGGTTTTCCAATGCATCGCAAAGAAGGGCACCTATTGGTAGATGGGTAAAATAAAAAAGCAGACACTAAATATCCCTTTGAGCGAAGTTATTAATTACACTTTGGATGCTGTATCAATACACCCAGTCACTACAAAGATACAGACGTCCTTCCTAACTCAGTTGCTGGAAAGGAAGGAAACCGCTCAGGGATTTCACCATGAGGCCAAATGGTGACTTTAAAACAGCTACAGAGTAATGGCTGTGATAGGAGAAAACTGAGGATGGATCAACATCTCTGTAGTTACTCCACAATAGTGGAGTGAAAAGAAGGAACCCTGTAAAAACATGCATCCTGTTTGCAACAAGGCACTAAAGTAATACTGCAAAAAAATGTGGCAAAGCAATTAACTGTTTGTTCTGAATACAAAGTGTTATGTTGGATTGACCCCAAACATAACACATTACTAAGTACCACCATCCATATATTCAAGCATAGTGGTGGCCTCATCATGTTATGGGTATGCTTGTAATTGTTAAGGACTGGGGAGGTTTTCAGGATAAAAAAGAAACTGAATAGAGCTAAGCACATTCAAAATCTGAGAGGAAAACCTGGTCATCTGCTGTCCACCAGACACATCTGCTTACCACCAGAGATGAAGTCACCTTTCAGCAGGACAATAACCTAAAACACAAGGCCAAATCTACACAGGAGTTGCTTACCAAGAAGACAGTGTATGTTCCTGAGTGGCGGAGTTACAGTTTTGACTTAAATCTACTTAAAAATCTATGGCAAGACCTGAAAATGGTTGAACAATTATCAACATCCAATATGACAGAGCTTGAAGAATTTTGAAAAGAATAATGGGCAAATGTTGCAGAATCCATGTCTGGAAAGCTCTTAGAGACTTACCCAGAAAGACTCACAGCTGTAATCGCTGTCAAAGGTGCTTCTACAAAGTATTGACTTAGGGATGTGAATACTTATGTAAATTAGATACATTATCTGTATTGCATTTTCAATAAATTAGCAACATTTCTAAAAACATATTTTCATGATAATCTAGCTACCCCTACACTGGCCAATAGCTCAGCACCCCCTAGAGCAACGAAATTGATGCAACCCCTATTACTAGCCTGTTCAACCTCTCTTCTGTTGCGTCTGAGATCCCCAAAGATTCAAAGGGGGAGACACTCTAGACCCAAACTGTTGTAGACCTATATCCATCCTGCCTTGCCGTTCTAAAATCTTTGAAAGCCAAGATAACAAACAGATCACCGACCTTTTCGAATCCCATTGAACCTTTGCTAACTAGCTACATTCCAATGATTTGTTTAGCATAGCAACAGAAAAACAGAATGAACAACTGGATCAAACATGAGAATAGAATTAATGACCAGCATGTTTGGTTAGCAACTTCAGAACCTCAGAACTAACAACTGGCTTTTGCCCATACTATACCGACTGGTGGAAGGATTAAATAAAATAAATTTACTCATTAAAATAACATTTTTAATAAAAACCATAGTTAATATTTTTTTTAAATATGTTGTCAACCGTTATGTCAAAGCAATAAGTTCCTCGAACCCAGGATTTATCGTCTCGGGCCTAAGAACAGCCCTTAGTTAGGAGTTATCACACGATAATCAACGGGGTCTCATACCTTATTGCTTAAATAATATAAAGTTATTATATCCAATCAGTAAAAAAGGAATCGAGCTATCTAACTAGCAGATTTAGAAAAATTATCAACCCACCCTCTTTACCCAATGTCAATCAAGTCTTTAAGAGGCACTTTAAAACCTGTTGGGGCTAGGCGGCAGTATTTGCACGGCCGGATAAAAAACGTACCCGATTTAAACTGGTTACTACTCTTGCCCAGAAATGAGAATATGCATATAATTAGTAGATTTGGATAGAAAACACTCTAAAGTTTCTAAAACTGTTTGAATGGTGTCTGTGAGTATAACAGAACTCATACGGCAGGCCAAAACCTGAGAAGATTCCATACAGGAAGTGCCCTGTCTGACAATTTGTTCTCCTTCTGTGGCATCTCTATCGAAAATACAGCATCTCTGCTGTAACGTGACATTTTCTAAGGCTTCCATTGGCTCTCAGAAGGCGCCAGAAAGTGGAATGACGTCTCTCCTGTCTCTGGGCGAAAAACAGCAGGAGATTTTGTGAGTGGTCAGGCAGGGAACAGTGACACTGGAGATGCACGTTCATGAGAATTCTCCATTTTTTCTTTCAGCCTTTGAATGAATACAATGTCGCCCGGTTGGAATATTATCGCTATTTTACGAGAAAAATCGCATAAAAATGTATCTTAAATAGCGTTTGACATGCTTCGAAGTACGGTAATGGAATATTTTGAATTTTTTTGTCACGAAATGCGCTCGCACGTCACCCTTCGGATACTGACTTGAACGCACGAACAAAACGGAGGTATTTGAATATATGGATTATTTGGAACCAAAACAACATTTGTTGTTGAAGTAGAAGTCCTGGGAGTGCATTCTGATGAAGAACAGCAAAGGTAATCCAATTTTTCTTATAGTAAATCTGAGTTTGGTGAGTGCCAAACTTGGTGGGTGTCAAAATAGCTAGCCGTGATTGCCGGGCTATGTACTCAGAATATTGCAAAATGTGCTTTCGCCGAAAAGCTATTTTAAAATCTGACACCGCGATTGCATAAAGGAGTTCTGTATCTATAATTCTTAAAATAATTTATGTATTTTGTGAACGTTTATTGTGAGTAATTTAGTAAATTCACCGGAAGTTTGCGGTGGGTATGCTAGTTCTGAACATCACATGCTAATGTAAAAAGCTGTTTTTTGATATAAATATGAACTTGATTGAACAAAACATGCATGTATTGTATAATATAATGTCCTAGGAGTGTCATGTGATGAAGATCATCAAAGGCTAGTGCTGCATTTAGCTGTGGTTTTGGTTTTTGTGACATATATGTTAGCTTTGAAAATGGCTGTGTGATTATTTTTGGCAGGGTACTCTCCTGACATAATCTAATGTTTTGCTTTCGCTGTAAAGCCTTTTTGAAATCGGACAATGCGGTTAGATTAACGAGAGTCTTGTCTTCAAAATGGTGTAAAATAGTCATATGTTTGAGAAATTGAAGTTATAGCATTTTTGAGGTATTTGTATTTCGCGCCACGCGATTCCACTGGCTGTTGACTAGAAACGTCCCACCTTGCCCAGGGAGGTTAACTAGCTTGCTTACAATTTGTGATGAGTGAGTGTGTTATTGCAGAAATAAATATGCAAAAAAATGTCCCGATGCGTGCCCCTTTTTCCCATTTTGAGCACCTACCCCCTGAAAGGTCTGTGCACGACCCTGACCCCAAGGCAGTCTGGGAACTTGATTTAACTTTGCCAGTTGTCTAGTGTTCCACTGTGAGGTCATCCTTAATGCATGACTTTAAATCCATCAAACATTACTACTGCATCTGAAGGAGAGTAATAATAAAAGTCACAGAGCCTTCAGGATGACATGCCCTTGTCATGTTGGACTGCTGTCACAGCAGCTGGAAAATGCCAAGGTTCTTAAAGGACTGGCTGATTGGAGGATGTGTGTGTGTACCTCCCTCAACACTCGTCACAGACTTAATAAACACCCTAGTGTACAGTACGTGAGGAGTGGTGTGATGTGAAGGACAGCGCTGTGTGTGTTTGTGTGTCTGACAGAGCAGAGGACACTTCAGCGGACATGCCCCTGATGATTTCAGCAAGAATCTGTCTGCTAGCTCATTAGCACATCCACTCTGGTGGCAAATATCCAGCTACATGGACCACACACATGCACGTGCCGTATGCACACACACTCACGCAAGGGTAAACACACAGACACATAGTCCCTCCCCTCACAGACACACACACTTATGCAAATACGCACACCCACGCGTTGTTTCACATCACCCCAAAGTCTCCTTCATGCATCTTTAAATGCATTAATTGATTAATCAATCAATGAACTAATAATTGTATCTCTCCCCTCTGACATGGGTAGTTAGTATGGCAGACATCTTGCCAGCTGCCGATGCAGAGAAACACCAGATAGGCATTGCCAATTACATGAGGAGAGGAAAAGGGTGGTGTGTGTGTGTCATTCTTCAAAGTTATGTCTCTCCTCCCCTTGAGGCAGCCTAAGACACAGCTGTCCTTGACACATCCTTTACTTTATACTTCTATCCAGTGGGTGTTGTGTCCAACCTTTATTTCACTCCTTCCCTTCATTCCTCCCTCCTTCTGTCCCCATTGCACTATTCCCTTCTCCCTCTGTCCCACCCCTCCATCAGTAGTCACCTTCCAGGGAATTGACTGGCACCTCATCAAGGATGTTCCCGTTAAGTCATTAATCCTGCTTATCAAGGACAAGATTTCAATCAGTTTGGGATTACAACAATTATTCATTCCATTTTCGCTCTGTGTGACGTACAAGTCAGTACCCACTGGGCACAGACGTCAATTCAAATTCTATTCCACGTTGACTCAACGTAATTTCTTTTAAATTACGTGGAAACAACATTTATTCAACCAGTGTAAGACCTGTGGGCATATACTGTAAGTCAAATGAAAATGTATACAAAGAGAGAGGAAGGGGGGAATATGTAGATAGAGAGAGGCAGACAGAGAGGAAGCTATAGAGGGAGAGAGAGAAAGAGAGCGAGCGAGAGACTGTCAAGGGCAGGGGGAAGAGAAGCCCCGTCACCAGTCTTACCAGCAGGCATCGCCTGTTTTACTGACGACAGCTTGGCTTGGCTGATCCTGTCTCAGCCCTCAGCCCCTCGGCTTGCTTTAGTGGCCCACCAACTTTCTGCTGTAGGTGTTTTTTTTACAGGCAAAAGTGGGACACTCATTCCCTGCCTCCTTTCAATGCCCCCACTCCTGCATATTTCAGAAGCCTGCTCTGAAGCTATATTTGTATAGCCATTAGATAAAAAACCTCAGCCATGTCAAAGAGTAACGTTGACTATAACCTTGGGCCGATTAAAACAGCTAAAGTATATATTTTTTGTGTTTTAGTGTTTCAGTGAATTGTTAGTGAGGGAGGCCCTGCTCTCTTGCTTCCCCAGTTGTTTAGTTAATTTTCATGCCAATCTCCTTTGCATTAGCGTAGCCTCTCCTGTAGCCTATCAACCATGTGTCGGTCTATCCCTGTTCTTTCCTCTCTGCACAGGCCATACAAACGCTTCACATCGCGTGGCCGCTGCCATTCTAACCTGGTGGTCCCAGCGTGCACGACCCACGTGGAGTTCCAGGTCTCCGGCAGCCTCTGGAACTGCCGGTCTGCGGCCAACAAGGCAGAGTTCATCTCAGCCTATGCTACCCTCCAGTCCCTCGACTTCTTGGCGCTGACGGAAACATGGATTACCACAGAAAACACTGCTACTCCTACTGCTCTCTCCTCGTCTGACCATGTGTTCTCGCACACCCCGAGAGCATCTGGTCAGCGGGGTGGTGGCACTGGAATCCTCATCTCTCCCAAGTGGACATTCTCTCTTTCTCCCCTGACCCATCTGTCTATCTCCTCCTTTGAATTCCATGCTGTCACAATAACTAGCCCATTCAAGCTTAACATCCTTACCATTTATCGCCCTCCGGGTTCCCTTGGAGAGTTCATCAATGAGCTTGACGCCTTGATAAGTTCCTTTCCTGAGAATGGCTCACCCCTCACAGTTCTGGGTGACTTTAACTTCCCTACGTCTACCTTTGACTCATTTCTCTCTGCCTCCTTCTTTCCTCTCCTCTCCTCTTTTGACCTCACCCTCTCACCGTCCCCCCCCCCCCTCCTACTCACAAGGCAGGCAATACGCTTGACCTCATCTTCACTAGATGCTGTTCTTCTACTATCTCACTGCAACTCCCCTCCAAGTCTCTGATCACTACCTTGTATCCTTTTCCCTCTCGCTCTCCTCCAACACTACTCACTCTGACCCTACTCAGATGGTATTGCGCCGTCGCAATCTTCGCTCTCTCTCCTGCTACTATCTCTTCTTCCATCCTATCATCTCTTCCCTCTGCTCAATCCTTCTCCAACCAATCTCCTGATTCTGCCTCCTCAACCCTCCTCTCCTCCCTTTCTGCATCCTTTGACTCTCTATGTCCCCTATCCTCCCGACCGGCTCGGTCCTCCCCTCCTGCTCCGTGGCTTGACGACTCACTGCGAGCTCACAGAACAGGGCTCTGGGCAGCCGAGCGGAAATGGAGGAAAACTAGCCTCCCTGCGGACCTGGCATCTTTTCACTCCCTCCTCTCTACATTTTCCTCCTCTGTTTCTGCTGCTAAAGCCACTTTCTACCACTCTAACTTCCAAGCATCTGCCTCTAACCCTAGGAAGCTCTTTGCCACCTTCTCCTCCCTCCTGAATCCTCCTCCCCCTCCCCCCTCCTTCCTCTCTGCGGATGACTTCGTCAACCATTTTGAAAAGAAGGTCGACGACATCCGATCCTCGTTTGTTAAGTCAAACGACACCGCTGGTCCTGCTCACATTGCCCTACCCTATGCTTTGACCTCTTTCTCCCCTCTCTCTCCAGATGAAATCTTGCGTCTTTTGACGGCCGGCCGCCCAACAATCTGCCCACTTGACCCTATCCCCTCCTCTCTTCTCCAGACCATTTCCGGAGACCTTCTCCCTTACCTCACCTCGCTCATCAACTCATCCTTGACCACTGGCTACGTCCCTTCCATCTTCAAGAGAGCGAGAGTTGCACCCATTCTCAAAAAACCTACACTCGATCCCTCCGATGTCAACAACTACAGACCAGTATCCCTTCTTTCTTTTCTCTCCAAAACTCTTGAACGTGCCGTCCTTGGCCAGCTCTCCAGTGACACAAGCCTACCAGACAAGCTTAATTCCTTCTATGTTCGCTTCGAGGCAAGCAACACTGAACCATGTATGAGAGCACCAGCTGTTCCGGACGACTGTGTGATCTCACTCTCCGCAGACGATGTAAATAAGACCTTTAAAACAGGTAAACATTCCCTGTTCACCCACAACTGCGTGGTGGCAAACGACTCCAACACCATCATTAAGTTTGCTGACGACGTGCCCGTGGTTTGCGTGATCACCAACGACAATGAGAGTAGTGTACACAACCTTTCCCTCAACGTGAGCAAGACATAGGAGCATATCGTGGTCTACAGGAAATGGAGGATAGCGCACACCCCCATACATATCGACAGGGCTGTAGTGGAGCAGGTCGAGAGCTTCAAGTTCCTTGGTGTCCACATCACTAAGGACTTATCATAGTCCACACACACCAACACAGTGGTGAAAAAGGCACCTCCTCTTCCTCCTCAGGAGGCTGAAAAGATTCGGCAAGGGCCCTCAGATCCTCAAAAAGTTTTACAGCTGCACCATTGAGAGCATCTTGACTGGCTGCATCACCGCTTGGTATTGCAAATGCTTGGCATCTGACTGCAAAGCTCTACAGAGGGTAATGCGTACGACCCAGTATATCACTGGGGCCGAGCTCCGTGCCATGCAGGACCTCTATACTCGGCGGTGTCATAGGAAGGCCCTAAACATTGTCAAAGACTCCAGCCACCCAAGTCATAGACTGTTTTCTCTGCTACCGCAAGGCAAGCGGTACCGATACAGCAAGTCTGGAATCAACAGGACCCTGAACAGCTTCTACCCCCATAACATAAAACTGCTAAATAGTTAGTTAAATAGTTAACCATTAGCTATATTGCTACATATCTACATTGACCCTTTTTGCATGTACTCTTTTTACTTATCACATATGCTGATGCTACTGTTTATTATCTATCCTGTTGCCTAGTTACTTTATCTCTACCTATATGTACATATCTACCTCAATTACTTCGTACCTCTGCACATTGACTCGGTACTGGTACTCTGTGTACATAGTCAAGTTATCGTTACTCATTCTGTGTTTAGTCCTTGTGTTATTATTTTTCTATTATTTCTAGCAAGCATTTCACTGTTAGTCTACACCTGTTGTCTATGAAGCATGTGACAAATAAAATGTGATTTGATTTGAGGTGACGATTGGGAGGAGGGGATCTTGATCTGGTAAAGGAGGAAATGGATAACAGTATAGCTAAAGAGGAACATGTGATTGTGACTATGTAGGGAGGCAAGGGATTGTCCCTGCAGGGTCCAGGAGATACAGGTAGCAGCATGTGAAGGGGTGTAAGGCTGTTTCAGACACCATGAAGTAGGCTAACTGATAAAGACATTAGAAAGTACAATGGTGGCAAGGGGAAATAGTTTTGTCCAACAGTTTAGGGTGGCATGAAGTAACTGATGAAGTGAGTAGCTAGGACTTAAGGGGTCAAAGGTGAAAAATAGTGGTGAAGCATATAGGGGGTAAGAGTTGAACAGAGCAGGGTGTAAGATTTGAAGCGGGCAGGGGGTAATGGCCAGGCGGTGGCACCGGAGGTCTCCTGGACTCTGGGATAATGAGGGCTGTCGCTGCAGGCTTAGTGTTCACGCCTGACTTACCTCAACCCTCACTAGAACACAGAGAGGAGGAGAGGAGAGGAGAGAGGGGGAGTAGAAAGGTAGAGAGGACAGGGAGGGACAGAAGAGAGGGATTAGAGGAAGGGGGCTGCATTAAGGGCCTTGTTTGGGAGGAAGGGTAGGGAGGAAAGGAGAGGAGAGGCAGGGAGGAAGGGAGTGAGGGAGGGGAGGAGGAAATGAGATGGAGGGTGAAGATGGCCTTTGATCACCCAGAGAGGAATTACCAGCTCAATGCCCATGGCTCCTGCGCCCCAGCTCCGCAAAGCATCATGGGAAAGGGTTCTGGGTGGCTTAGGGTACAATACATAGACTCTAACTAACCCCCTACTCTCTATGTCCCCAGTACACACACACACGCACACTCACACACACTACTAAATATCTTTGTTTCCTCACCCTGTCTTGGGCAACTCTCATTAGAGTCAACAGTGAGGAACTATGTGGGCCGTGACACACAGAGAAATACAGAGACAATTGGCAGGAGGAATATAAACAAGAAGGCGGGAATATGTATTTCTGAACCAATGGCTTAGATCCGTAGATGGCTGCAACATTCCCCTCTAGTCAGCACACCTAAGTCCACACTGACTATAGAGCAAAGACAGGTCCTTAAGAATAAACAATAAGGCTAAACGGTTGGAATGCTCATTTATTATCTCTTTCAGACTGCATGCCTGAGACTAAAGAACTAGAACAGGTAGATTGAAATCATCGGCCTAGACAGTGGGAATGCATGTGTGAAGACGAGTAGACTAGCCTGCCTTAGTAGTTGTCCTACTTGATACTCTATTGCTCTGAATTAGATGTTTTTCTTTTGTAAAACTTGTAAATTTCAATAGATTCAGTTTCAATGAGCATATTAGTAAAATTCAGTCTCAGTAAATGTATCAATAAATTCAGTCTCCTTAACCATATCGATATAAATAACCCTATTCCTATCGACATATGAATGGTACCGTATCTCCTTAGGATCTATTTACAGGAACCGGGCGTGTTGGAGGACTGTCACTGGTTGGCAGGGAAACATTCTCTCTCGGTTCTGTAACTAAAATACTGACCGTGCCTCAAGGTGGCACGAGCTGAAACAGTTCGCCGACCGCAACACTGATCCCCTCCATCTTCTTCCCTCATCTTGCACCCGAGTGGCACAGCGGTCTAAGGCACTGCATCTCAATGCAAGAGGCATCACTAATGTCCCTGGTTCGAATCCAGGCTGTATCACATCTGGCCGTGATTGGGAGTCCCATAGGAACGGCGCACAATTGGCCCAGCGTCGTCCAGGTTTGGCCGGGGTAGGCCGTCATTGTAGATAAGAATTTGTTCTTAACTGACTTGCCTAGTTACATAAAGGTTAAATAAAAAATAAATACAATTCCCTCTTGACAGGCGAAGCAATGGAGCAGTCCCACTCACACATGAGCACACCTTTGGACACAACGTCCTCAGCCGACTCCTCCATCTTGACAGGCGTAGCAGCTATCAACGGCTTCCCATGAGCGACCCTCTCTTGACAGGTAAAGTTCCTCCCTCCCCACAAACGCAGTCTGCTCCTCCCCCACCCTCGTATCAGGAGCTAAGGAGGAGAGCAGCGGTAGTTCTTTGAAGCTTGCTGACACTTCTCAGTCTCACAAGGTTGTTAACCGTTTCCATTTAGAGTTCAGTGTTTCAAATCGGAGGGCCTGTTGTCCGGACCTCTGGCAGTCTCTATGGGGGTGCCACAGGGTTCAATTCTCGGGCCGACTCTTGTCTCTGTATATATCAATGATGTCGCTCTTGCTGCTGGTGATTCTCTGATCCACCTCTACACAGACGACACCATTCTGTATACATCTGGCCCTTCTTTGGACACTTTGCTAACAAACCTCCAAACGAGCTTCAACGCCATACAAACTCCTTCCGTGGCCTCCAACTGCTCTTAAATGCTAGTAAAACTAAGTGCATGCTCTGGAGTCTTATATCTCCCTCTCTAACTTTAAGCATCAGCTGTCAGAGCAGCTTACCGATCACTCTACCTGTACACAGCCAATCTGTAAATAGCACACCCGACTACCTCATCCCCATATTATAACTTACCCTCTTGCTCTTTTGCACCTCAGTATCTCTACTTGCACATCATCATCTGCACATATATCAGTCCAGTATTAATGCTAAATTGTAATTATTTTTGCCTCTATGGCCTATTTATTGCCTACCTCCCTACTCTTCTACATTTGCACACACTGTACATAGATCTTTCTAGTTTTCTTTTTTTTTTTTATTGACTGTACGTTTGTTTATGTGTAACTCTGTGTTGTTGTTTTTGTCGCACTGCTATGCTTTATCTTGGCCAGGTCGCAATTGTAAATGAGAACTTGTTCTCAACTGGTCTACCTGGTTAAATAAAGGTGAAATAAAATAAATAAAAACAAAATCTGTTGTGAGGAGTAACATGCTGCCTGACTGGTGACTGAAATATACAGTGCTTTAAGTGTGACCACTAGGTATGGGTGGGTTTCCCATTTATCCTGTATTTTGTTCCTACCTCTGGGTTTATGATTGCTCATGAGTACTCGGTCACCTGGCCTAACCAGTGCAGTGTGAGACTTCCTGTCATACATCCTCTTTTGTCTCTTTGAAGCCTCTTGTGTGGCGGAGTTGCCAACTTCTGCAACAGTTTTCAGTCTCTCATGGTGGTTCAAGACCCAGTCATCCAGAATATCAACGTCACATTCCTCCAGGTCCTTTCCTCCAAGCACATCCAACTGCAGCCGTGCATCTCATCCAAAGAGGAGGTAAAAAGGTGAGTAGCCTGTTGAGCAGTGTACATTGCTGTTCTACGCCACCACAAGCTCAGGTACAGTGCATTCGGAAAGTGTTCAGACCCCTTCCCTTTTCCATATGTTGTTATGTTACAGCCTTATTTTAAAATTGATTAAATAAAAATGTTCCTCATCAACCTATACACATCTGAAGAAACAGACGTGGCCTGAATGCCAAGCGTCTGGAGGAAACCTGGCACCATCCCTACGGTGAAGCATTGTGGAGGCAGCATGATACTGTGGGGATGTTTTTCAGCGACAGGGGCTGGGAGACTAGTCAGGATCAAGGGAAAGAAGAACGGAGCCAAGTACTGTACAGAGATGTCCTTGATGAAAACCGGCTCCAGAGTGCTCAGGACCTCAGACTGGGGCGAAGGTTCACCTTCCAACAGGACAACGTCCCTAAGCACAAAGCCAAGACAACACATGACTGGCTTCGGGACAAGTCTCTGAATGTCGTTGATTGGCCCAGCCAGAGCCCAGACTTGAACCTGATCGAACATCTCTGGAGAGACCCGAAAATAGCTATGCGGCGAAGCTCCCCACCAACCTGACAGAGCTTGAGAGGATCTGCAGAGAAGAATGGGAGAAACTCCCCAAATAAAGGTGTGCCAAGCTTGTAGCATCGTACCCAAAAAGACTTGAGGCTGTAATCGCTGCCAAAGGTGCATGAACAAAGTACTGAGTAAAGGGTCTGAATACTTATGTAAATGTGATATTTTTTATTTTTTTATTTTATACATTTACAAAAATGTCTAAAAACCTATTTTTGCTTTGTCATTATTGGGTATTGTGTGTAGATTGACGAGGGGGAAAAAGTCAAGGGGTCTGAATACTTTCTGAATGCACTGTAAGTATTCCTTCCAGTCTTACTTTTTATCAGAGGTGTTGTCACATTTGAACAGGTTATAGGGGCAGAAATCTTGGCTAGTGGACAGCATTTGCACTGCATCACCCAACACTACATCCTGTGTCATTGTGGGCCAGTAGGAGCTCCTCCTCATCATCTCAAGTGTCCTCCTTCCACCGAAATGACCACCGTGGTCAAGTTCCAAAACACTTTGCGACGCAGTGGCTCAGACACCACCAACTGCCACACCTCTTATCTGTCCCTAGGATCTCATGTACAGCGAAACAACACTCCATAGTGTAGCTTCAGCCGTTCCCACTGGTTAGCCAACTTCTTCAGAGGTGTCTCCATCCCATAGACCCTATCTAGGCTTGGACGGTCATTTCTCTTCCCAGCAAGGAGGATGGGGCCCACAGTGGAATCATCTCTTTGCAGTCCGTAGATTTCATCCCATCTGTGCTCCTCAATCCTTCCCTTCACAGTAGCCTGCATAACGATTTCCACTTCTGTTTTGCCAGGTTCAACTCCTTTAGCAGGCCACAGGCATGCTTGGACCTCATCTGACTTTCTCTGTGACTTCCCTATCAAGCTCTCTCTCAAAAGGGATCCTTGACAAGACATCAGCATTAGTGTTCATTCTCCCCAGCTTGTAGTGTACCTCAAAGTTGTATTCAGCCAGCTGGGTTACCCATCTCTGTTCAATCGCTCTGAGATTAGCCATCTCCAGGTATCTCAAGGGATTGTGATCAGTGACAACATTGAACTTGGAGAACAACAGGTTGGTAGTCCCTGAACTTCTCAGTTACAGCCCATTTAAGAGCTAGGAGCTCTATCTTAAATGCGTTATATCTCTTGTTATTTCTTTCTGACCCTCACAGACCTCAGCTAGCATAGGCTATCACTTTCTGAAGGGGAGACTAAAATCTGGGTACGCCAGCACTGGCGGGGATATCAGACATCTTCTTAATCTGACATTCTTCGCTCCAGACAAAGGATATAGCTGCAGCTACCTTACTTCCCTTACCCACTTTACCCACTAGTACGTGCAGTGGTTTAGCAATGTGTGTGAAGTTTGGCACAAAGCGGCGATAATAACTCATAAATCCTAGCACTTGCCTTACTTCTTTTGGCGTTTTGGGGACAGGCCAGGTTTCCAGGGCCTTGTCTTTCTCCCCATCGACTTGGATACCGTCTGCCAATACTACTATGTCAAAGAACTTCAACAGGAAACACTTCATAGGTTTGAACTTCAATCCAAGTTGCTTCAGACTGTTCAGCTCAAGATCCAGCTTCTTCTGGTGACTCTCAAAGTCCTCAGAGAAGAGTATGATATTGTCCAAATATATGAACAGGACATCAAAGGCAAGAAAAGATAGAGCACCACCTCTATTAGGCGCTGAAAGGTGGCCGGTACATTACACAGCCCAAAAGGCATGTGGGTCCACTCGAAAAGGCCAAACGGAGTAGTAACATCTGTCTTCTGAACTTAGTTCAGGCCCCTATGATCACAGCAAAAATGTACACTGCCATCATTCTTAACCCTTTCACACGTACCATCACACATGGTGTGATCGTTCTTCAGTGGT
The DNA here is from genome assembly GCF_901001165.1 of Salmo trutta. NCBI lineage: Eukaryota > Metazoa > Chordata > Actinopteri > Salmoniformes > Salmonidae > Salmo > Salmo trutta. The sequence continues at coordinate 35,560,528 of NC_042973.1, forward strand.
CCCTGGAGCGTACCATCACACCCCGTGTGATTAGAACACTCATTTAGAACGCTCATTTAGAACCGCCAGTATTGAATGACGCAACAATCAGTATTTGAGCTGGCCACACTTTTTTCAGAAACTATTTACATAATGTCACGTCCTGACCAGTAGAGGGTGTAGTTGGGTCAGGACGTGGCAGGAGGGAGTGTGTGTTTTATTGTTTCATTGATTTTGGCCGTGTGACTTCCAATCAGGCACAGCTGTAGAGGGTTGTGGTTGATTGGGAGTCACACATAAGTTGCCTACGTTTCCTTTGTGTTTCGTGGGTAATTGTTCTTGTCATTGTGGTTGCACCTGACAGGACTGTGTTGGCTGTCAGTTTTTGTTGTTTTGTAAATTGCATAGTGTTCGTTTAATTAAATATGACGAACCCTCACTCCGCCGCATTTTGGTCCACTTCTTCCTCAGACAGCCATTACAGAATTACCCACCAAACCAGGACCAAGCGGCGGAAGAGGAAGGAGCAGCAAGAGTACAGCGTGATGGACCAATGGACTTGGGAACAGATCCTGGACGGAGAGGGACCATGGACTCAGGCTGGGGATTATCACCTCCCGCAGTGGGAGATTGAAGCGGAGAGGCGCTATTACGAGGAGAGAGAGCGCAACGAGCGCGAGAGGCAGCCCCAATAAAAAAAATTGGGGGGGGCACACGGGACAGTCGGTGGAGCTGAGGTCGGAACCAGAGCCAGTCGGGATTACATTGGAGGTGAGCGAGGGATATGAGGCAGAGACTGTGACGGGGTTAATGGGGAAATTAGGAGAGAGAGATGAGAGAGCTGCTAGTGTGGTGCATAAAGTACGGCATTCGCCCTAATGAGCGTGTCGTGGGAATGATGTCACCTGAGGCAGCTCTCCATACTCGTCCTGAGGTGCGTGCTGGTTGTCTGGTAAAGACTGTGCCTGCGCCCAGAAACAGGCCTCCTGCATGTCTTCCCAGCCCTGCACGTCCTGTGCCTACGCCCAGAACCAAGCCTCCTGCATGTCTTCCCATCCTGGTCAAGCCCGTGCCTCCTCCACGGACCAGTACTCCAGTGGGTCTCCCTATCCTGGTCAAGCCCGTGCCTCCTCCATGGACCAGTACTCCAGTGGGTCTCCCTATCCTGGTCAAGCCCGTGTCTCCAGTGGGTCTCCCTATCCTGGTCAAGCCCGTGTCTCCTCCACGGACCAGTGGATCTCCCTATCCTGGTCAAGCCCGTGCCTCCTCCACGGACCAGTCCTCCAGTGGGTCTCTCCACCCTGGTCTCTCCTGTGCCACCTCCTCAAACCAGGCCTCCAGCGGGTCTTCCCAGACTGGTGAGTCCAGGGCCTGCACCCAGAGACAGGCCTCCGTTATGTCTCCCCAGCCTGGTGAATCCTGAGCCGGAGCTGCCAGAGTGGCCAGACTGCCCGGTTCTGCCAGAGTGGCCGGACTGCCCGGTTCTGCCAGGGTGGCCAGACTGCCCGGTTCTGCCAGAGTGGCCAGACTGCCCGGTTCTGCCAGAGTGGCCAGACTGCCCGGTTCTGCCAGAGTGGCCAGACTGACCGGTTCTGCCAGAGTGGCCCGCCTGCCCGGATCTGCCAGGGTGGCCCGCCTGCCCGGATCTGCCAGGGTGCCCTGCCTGCCCTCCGGCCCAGCCCGAGTGGCCCTCCTGCCCTCGGGGCCAGCCCGAGGGCCCTCCTGCCCTCCGGCCCAGCCCGAGTGGCCCTCCTGCCCTCGGGGCCAGCCCGAGTGGCCCTCCTGCCCTCCGGCCCAGCCCGAGTGGCCCTCCTGTCTTCCGGCCCAGCCCGAGTGGCCCTCCTGCCCTCCGGCCCAGCCCGAGTGGCCCTCCTGCCCTCCGGTCCAGCCCGAGTGACCCTCCTGCCCTCCGGTCCAGCCCGAGTGACCCTCCTGCCCTCCGGTCCACGCCATGTGGCCCTCCTGCCCTCCGGCCCAGCCCGAGTGGCCCTCCTGCCCAGCCCGAGTGGCCCTCCTGCCCTCCGGCCCAGCCCGAGTGGCCCTCCTGCCCTCCGGGCCAGCCCGAGTGGCCCTCCTGCCCTCCGGCCCAGCCCGAGTGGCCCTCCTGCCCAGCCCGAGTGGCCCGCCTGCCCTCCGGCCCAGCCCGAGTGGCCCGCCTGCCCTCCGGCCCAGCCCGAGGGGCCCGCATGTCTTCCGACCCAGCCCGAGTGGCCCGCATGTCTTCCGACCCAGCCAGAGTGGTCCATCTGCCAGGGTCAGCCCGAGTGGCCCGTCTGCCCGGTGCAGCTATCGGCGCCACCAAAGTGGGCGACGCCGAAGGTGGAGCGAGGTCCACGTCCTGCACCTGAGCCACCTCCAGGATAGGTGGGTTGGGGAGGGAGGGTGTAGCACAGTGCCGTCGGTGACGGCAGCCACCCTCCCTTCCCTCCCTTATTGTTTAGGTGTTTATTTTTGTTGGGGTATTGGGGATTTTCTTGTGTTTTCCTTTTTTAGGTGCATCCCGGGGTCTGCACCTTGAGGGGGGGGGTACTGTCACGTCCTGACCAGTAGAGGGTGTAGTTGGGTCAGGACGTGGCAGGAGGGAGTGTGTGTTTTATTGTTTCATTGATTTTGGCCGTGTGACTTCCAATCAGGCACAGCTGTAGAGGGTTGTGGTTGATTGGGAGTCACACATAAGTTGCCTACGTTTCCTTTGTGTTTCGTGGGTAATTGTTCTTGTCATTGTGGTTGCACCTGACAGGACTGTGTTGGCTGTCAGTTTTTGTTGTTTTGTAAATTGCATAGTGTTCGTTTAATTAAATACGACGAACCCTCACTCCGCCGCATTTTGGTCCACTTCTTCCTCAGACAGCCGTTACACATAAATACAGTCCTTACAAAGTTATGTCCAGAATGTGAGCAGTTTATTTTTGGATGAAATGTTCAGATATTAGCTTAGCTCATCATAATCAGTACAACCTTCAAAACATTATTTTACACACATACTATGTGCCCATTACAATTTATGCAAAAATCAGAACGCATGATTTATCACCGGTAATTGAAAAACGTGAATAACATAGTAAATATATCAATAATACCACACAAAACATTTTCTGATAGTGATTTATTGATACAAATGGCAGTGCAGGCAGTCAATCACGGTAACCTCTCACTCCGAGCCATTCAGTGTTGTTGAGGACCCCTTGGGCAACACCGTCCTGGACATCCCTCTTAAACTCCTGGAAAACCTGGGGAAGGCCCCTCCAATGTTTCTGCTTAATGGGGTCTGCCTCTCCAGTCAGGATGCTGTGTGTCACAGTGGTGGTGGAACCAAAATCATTCCCATGCTTGGAAAACATCTCAGTACTTCTCAAGCAGCTTGTTGAGTTCTTGGTGTTGTGCTGGGGTGAGCTCTTGAAGATGTACTTTGACAGGAACTGCCAACAGCCCTGGCACCTATTCCGCAGTCTGGCTCACATCTTGCTTCATAGCTCTAACAAAGAGTGCCTCCTCTTTTTCTTCGACTGCCACCAGCTCTTTGTTAAACACTTATTGTGGTTTATATAACTCTGCTAACCTGGCTCTGGGAGGTAGCTTTATGGCCTTCCTGCTTGTGTTGAGTATCTTTTCAGGGACCATTCCTTGCTTTAGCTAGGATGTTGGCAATAAGGAGTCCTCTGGGCAAGTTTGTTTCCTGGCAGGCTTCCACAAGGACCTGGCATGATGTCTTGGGGGGGTTCTGCAGCGCCCTTCAATTACCTTTTCGCTGAATGGGGAAATAGTGACTGCTTGTTTTCTCTCTACCTTGACGTATCCAATCGTTCCACTCGGGCATACAAACTTTGACACTTTCCCCAACCGTGCCAACACACGCCTCAGGTTGGCCTCTCCTGTAGAATACCGATCCATTCTTTTCACTCCTTTCACCTGAATAAGCAGATCCTGCAACTCACTGATGATGTTCATAGCTATTATACCTGGAACTAGCTCCATACCTTGTACCCCAGGGCCAGTGTCTGTCAGCACAAACACACACTTCCTGTAAAGGGTCTTTCCCATGCATTCCACATCAGCTTCTAGCCAGTCTACTATAGGGATGTTGAGGCCATTTGGGGCAGTGAGTGGCACCCACTTGGCGGAGGTGAGAGCCGACGCCTGGCCTTCAAAGTGCCTCCTGTAGAAAGATTCAGTGTTGGTTGTCACCTCTGATCCGGTGTTTAGTACTTCAATAGTCAAGCAGTCTCTGAATGCTTTACTCCTTAGAGACAGGGTCTCTTCTCCTTCAGCCCACTCTACTTTCCTACTGCCCACCATAGATGGGGAAAGACCCCTCTGCACACCAGGATCTAGACTACATCCAGTTTGCTGAGTAGAGTGTTGGAGGCTATTTTGTAAATGACATCGCCGTAGTCAAGGATCGGTAGGATAGTCAGTTTTACGAGGGTATGTTTGCCAGCATGAGTGAAGGAGGCTTAGTTACAAAATAGGAAGCCGATTCTAGATTTAATTTTGGATTGGAGATGCTTAATGTGAGTCCGGAAGGAGAGTTTACAGTCTAACCAGACACCTAGGTATTTGTAGTTGTCCACATATTCTAAGTCAGAACCGTCCAGAGTAGTGATGCTAGTTGGGCAGGAGGGTGTGAGCAACAATCGGTTGAAGAGCATGCACTTAGTTTTACTAGCATTTAAAAGCAGTTGGAGGCCACGGAAGGAGTGTTGTATGGCATTGAAGCTCGCTTGGAGGTTTGTTAACACAGTGTCCAAAGAAGGGCCATATGTATAAAGAATGGTGTCGTCTGCGTAGAGGTGAATCAGAGAATCACCAGCAGCAAGAGCGACATCATTGATATATACAGAGAAAAGAGTCAGCCCGAGAATTGAACCCTGTGGCACACTCATAGAGACTGCCAGAGGTCCGGACAACAGGCCCTCCGATTTGACACACTGAACTCTATCTGAGAAGTAGTTGGTGAACCAGGCGAGGCAGTCATTTGAGAAGGCAAGGCTATTGAGTCCGCCGATTAGAATGCCGTGATTGACAGTCAAAAACCTTGGCCAGGTTGATGAAGACGGCTGCACAGTACTGTCTTTTATCGATGGCGTTTAGGACCTTGAGCGTGGCTGAGGTGCAACCATGACCAGCTCTGAAACCATATTGCATAGTGGAGAATGTACGGTGGTGGGATTCGAAAAGGTCGGTGATCTGTTTGTTACCTTGGCTTTTTCAGATTTTAGAAAGGCAGAGCAGGATGGATATAGGTCTATAACAGTTTGGGTCTAGAGTGTCTCCCCCTTTGAAGATGGGGAGCCCAGCTGATTTGTAGAGATCCAGATTTTGCAGCTCTTTCAGAACATCAGCTGTCTGGATTTGGGTGAAGGAGAAGTGGGGGGTGCTGAGATGTTGGCCGGGGTAGGGGTAGCCAGGTGGAAAGCATGGCCAGCCGGTCCAGATTTTGCAGCACTTTCAGAACATCAGCTATCTGGATTTGGGTGAAGGAGAAATGGGGGAGGCTTGGGCAAGTTGTTGTGGGGCATGCCGAGCTGTTAACCGGGGTAGGGGGAGCCAGGTGGAAAGCATTATTATTGTAGATAATTAAGCATCGATTATTGTAGATTTATCGGTGGTGTAGATATACTGTATGTATATATATATATATATATATATATATATATATATATATATATATATACACATTTTTTATTTAATTGACCTAATAACAAGGATATATTTTACGCCAACCACCTTTTCTTATTTTTGTTTAGAATTACTCTTGAAAATAAATACATTTGTTTTATTAGACATTGAGTTATGCATGACCATAGAGTCCCACAGTGGAGGTGTCATAATACCCATAAAACCTAGTGTTCAAACAGGAAAATGGTTCCAATAATTTTTCCACCATTCATTTTTCCCATAGGGTTTTTAGAAACACTTAGGGCTTACCCTAGCGTGACGTTTTGATAACCATGTAAATCTCTCTAGGACACAGTGACTTTTATCAATATGTTTGGTTATATTTACTCTCAGATTCGAAAATGGTAATTTGCATCAAAATAAACATCATGCAAAACTACAAAACTGCAAGCTCCTGCACGCCCTCTCTTGCTGATACCTTTGCTAACAGGTATTGGGTCAAATTAAAACTTGCACAAGACAGTTCACAGAATTGTCCACTCATATAAATGTAGCCTATTTATTAATTGCTACATTTAGCCATCATTAGATAGATAAATCCTCTACGGGATCGGTGTCCTCCCCACGGGACGGTTGAATTAACATAGGCTAATGTGATTTGCATGAGGTTGTAAGTGCGCTGACCGCAACACCAATATCCTCCGTCTTCTTTCCTCTTGACAAGACAGGTGAAGCAATGGAGCAGTCTCACTCACACACACGCACACCTTCAGCCACGACGTCCCGCCTTGACAGGTATAGCAGTGCTCATCGGCTCTGCATGAGCGACCCTCTCTTGACAGGTAGAGTTCCTCTCTCCCTCCCCACAAATGCAGTCTGCTCCTCCCCCACCCTCGTATCAGGAGCTAACGAGGGGAGCAGTAGTAGTTCTTTGAAGCTTGCTAACACTTCTCGGTCTCACAAGGTTGTTAACAGTAACCGAAAGGTTGCTTGATCAAATCCCGGAACTGACAAGGTAAAAATCTGTCCTTCTGCCCCTGAACAAGGCAGTTAACCCACTGTTCCCCAGTAGGCCGTCATTGTAAATAAGAATTTGTTCTTAACTGACTTGCCTAGTTAAATAAAGTTTAAATAAAAATGTATAATTTACATTTACAATATTTATTTATTAAGAAAAAATTACATGTTTTAGATACATCTGTGTAGACCAGAGGAGGCTCTTCAGAGGAGGAAGCGGAGGACCATCCTATTCAGTGAATTTCATAAAACATTTAATATTCAAACATTTAAAAAGTTGAGAGAGAGAGATTCTCATCTACTTCCTCAGACTTACACAGTAATTATGACAACTTTCGGAGGACGTCCTCCTACCTTTCAGAGCTCTTGCAGCATGAACTGATATGTTGTCCATCCAATCAAAGGATCAGAGAATGAATATATTACTGAAAGCATAAGCTACAACTAGCTACAGTAGCACTGCAGTGCATAAAATGTGCGGAGTAGTTGATTTAAAGAGAGAAAGACAATAGTTGAACAAATTAATTTATTCAAAAATTAAGGAGAAGCAGAAGAGAGAGAGGGAGATATTTCATCATATTTTCTTCAGTTTCACTGTCACTTATGCTAGCTAATGCAACTAATTTACCCTACTCAACAACCTGACTCAAACAAAGAGGAATGATACTTTTGTTAGCTAGCTGGATAAGGCTGTCCAACACTCCAACTCTTCTAATTCAAGGTAAGCTTTAGTTTTTACAAATATATTGCCAGTGTAACTGCTAAACTGCATGCTGTACAGTACTGCGTGATTGTACACATGGATTGTGTGGGTTTACTAACGTGTTAGTTCTAGTAGTTATGTTGACTATAACATTAGCTAATATAGTAACAACGATGTAGGTGTCACGTCCTGACCATAGAGAGCTCTTATTTTCTATGGTAGAGTAGGTCAGTGCGTGACTGGGGGGTTTATTCTAGTTAAATTTTTCTATGTTGTTTGGGTCTAGTTTCTGTTTTTCTATGTTAGGGTTTTTGGATGATCCCCAATTAGAAGCAGCTGGTCATCGTTGTCTCTAATTGGGGATCATATTTAAGCAGTTGTTTTTCCCACCTTTGTTTTGTGGGAGATTATTTAGAGTCTTCTTCACGGTTTGTTGTTTTGTTTATGGTTTACTGTATGTCTTGCATAGTTTCACATTATAATAAAATATGTGGAACGATATTCATACTGCGCCTTGGTCCATTCCTTCACACAAACGTGACAGTAGGCTGTGTGTAGCGGTTATGGTATGTATATGAAGGTTTGGCTTAAAGAGGTTTTTTCACCTGGTCACAGACAGCTGCTGTGTTGTATACTGAAGTCCACAAGCGAAGAGAAAATTAGGAGAGCGTGTAGATGCGATGATTTTGTTTTTCTGGATGCTATGAAAGTGAACTGTGTGTGCGGGTGATCAGGTGTATTCATTCCACCAATTCTGTTGCAAAATGGGGATGGACCTACCGGAATTTGTCCAATAGAAACTGTCATTTTATTTGGAAAATGTAGCGTTTTGCAACTGTTTGGACTAATGATTACACCCTAGATCAGCTAGATGCAGGCAAGAGTGTTCAAGGCGGTATTGAACGTGTCACTGTCTGTCATCTTGATTACTCCAATTTGTCTCTTGACCTGGGCACCTAGGTTTTAAACTTGAATTTGCAGGCTAGGTTGTAGCAACCTCATGATGGATATACTGTAGGTCAAATTCGAGTGGCATGTAATAGCCTAAACCTATTGATGTTACGTTGAGCTGGGTGAATGGAATATCAATGACAGACAGTCACCCAACACACTGTAATAGAAAAAAGGCCTCCCTAATCTTAAACAGCACCGACTGCCACTGGTGTAGACTGACAGCCTGGGGGGCTACTCTGTAAGCTAATGCAGGGGAGTGAGTGTTGGTCGGTGGGGATTCCCTCCCTCCCTCTAGCAATGCTCATCAAAATTATTAAAAGGTTTTAAAAACAATTGTAATAAATGCAACAGTTGGACAATGGAATTCAGGTACAGTGTGGTTTGGTGGAGAACAGATATTCCCTATGTACCACATTCTAGGCCAGAGTAAGTGTTCTGCTATTGATAGCGCCTTCCTCAAGCTATGAATGATGAAGGAGCAAATGTTTCCTGTGCACGCATCAATGGGGCGAAGGGGGGTCAGCCCTTCCTGTCACTGAGTAGCTTACAAGATGCCGCTATCACAGGAGCAACTCCTCTCCCTTTCTTCTTTTTAAGACTCTGTGCCTCCAGAAGGAGGTCAAAGAGACAAATAACAGACACTTTCTGCAGATCAGTAGACCATCTTTATGATTTACATGTATTACAGGAGATTACCAACTAGACTTTTGGGCACTATAGATGTGGATTCCAAGAAAGGCGGGGTCCAGGCAATGATATTCCTTGTAACAACAGGGAAAAGTACCGCCAATTGCACCAGTGTCATTTAAACACATTTTTGAATAATGTATCAAAACTGAAGGACTCATGAAGCATACAACTTGAAGCATACTGTAATATTTTTCTTCAACTGTTTCTATGCCATTAAAAAGGGATATAATGTTTATTTGCTGTAACATGGAGTGTATTTATTTTACTCAAGACATGTTTAGAACCTACGGGCTACATGTTTCATCCTAGGGACTATTTAAATGTTTTCTGTACAGTAGGAACATACTGTGGACACTTGTGAGGATATCTCAGATTTATCTCAATGGACATGTGTGCTGAGTTCTTAGAATCAACAGGGTGGTCCCGTGACACTCTGTCCGGCCTATCAGCCCGCCCTCTCTGAGTATCCCTATAGTTACAGGACTTGCTAATAGACTGATAGATAAAGTTTCATCGCGGTGTGCCCACACCAGTTTAATGAATTATCCACAACCCTTTGGAAAACCCAAACACCTATCTTCTGTCTGAGAAGACCTATCCTACTCAGACAGAAGTAATCACACCAGAGGTGATCCTACAGAATGCAGAGATGGATGGAGAGAGCGTGAGAGGGTGAGAGCGAGCGAGAGGGTGAGAGAGAGTTGGTGGGTATAGCTCGTTCGGGTTTAAGCTACTGCGGCTTGCTGGCATCAGCACTACTGAAAGACTTGGACAACTAATCTTTTATTTCACCAGTCCTCGAAAATATAATGTTTACATTCTCAACTTTATTTTTCATGTTCACTATTTATTTGATTTAGAATTCAATACATATGGTGTGAAATTGACCCCATAAGGACGGCTCATAATAATCGCTGTAACGGAGCGAATGGAATGGCATCAAACACATGGAAACCATGCGTTTGATGTATTTGGTACCATTCCACAGATTCTGCTCCAGCCATTACCACGAGCCCCTCCTCCTCAATTAAGGTGACACCAACCTCCTGTGCTCTATAGTTTCGCGGTTGTGAAAGCCTGTGTCAATGTAGCCCTCTCTCATTTTCTCTTTAAATTAATACGATTATATGATTCTCAAAAGTCTTGAGTTGAGTACGGAAGCCTATTCATATTTACCTGTGGAGCTTCTCACCTCAATAACTGTGTTGTATCCCATTGTACCCTGTCTTTATATCGTATCGTTTAACTGCACCTCATTATCTAATTATTTGTGGCACTTAAGTCATTTGTGAGCAACTGGGTTTTTGCAGTTCCAGGGGTAAAGACTATTCAGAATGAGAATATTGTTGATATGTAGTGATTAATGGTATAACAGTTAATGGTAACTACTGATATAGTTCATTTAAGGGTTTCTCTGTATCCATCTCTTAATGGTGCCCTCTTAGATTAATTTGGATAGGATAGCCAAATTAATCAAATAAATCATTCAATTAATTATTACAGTAATTCAATCAGTAAATGATCTTGAATAGTAATTAGCCAAAAGCCATAACAAACCAGTGTGTCAATAACAGGATACCCTCAGCACGATCGGCTCTATATTACACCTATCTATACATACCAGTGGTAGGAATCACGCTTGTAACGTCAGTAGGCTACAGTAGGCTAAACTTCAGAGGGGAACGGGCATGTTGCCTACACGCACAAACACTGGCAAAGATTTTCAGCTGCCAGGCAGACACTGGACTACGTTTCTGAGTGACAGAGTGAGGGCTTTGGCATAGGCGCCCCGGAATGTAAAATAACATTATTAATCGTTTCCTATGCTTTAAAAATGACGGTTTAGTTCCAGAATAGTATAGACCACTTTCATACCAGTTTCTGTTCCTCGAAAAATTCAGTTATTTTCCAGTTTTCTGTTCTGTTCCCTGAACCGGTTGCAACCCCTGATACGTTCTTGACATTGTTTGCGAGATCAGACAAAATATGACTATAATCCGAGTGTTCATTTTCGGAAGTTGCTTTCATTTCACGCATCTAATTTGTAAACATTTCAACTGTATTAAATTATTTAAAAAATTAATTCCACAAAAAATTACACCCAGCTAAATAAAATGATCTTTCTTCTCTTTCTTGTGATGTAATTGTTGAGACGATGCGTTAAATCCCAGACGAAGCATTAGCGTTCTTATAGATGCAACCGAAAGACAATGGTCATGTCCGAATACCCATACTAGCATACTGCATACTTACACTGCATACTATTTACTTATTGTCGCATACTATTTAGCACGTACTGTTTAGTCAAAAGTATGCCACGACCGCAACTCAGTAGCGGCTCCTGATTGGCTTGGGCATCTTCCCAATTAAGTAGTCTAGTTTTGTTTTTGGGTATTTGGAGAGAACTAGGGCCTATCATTCACAGCCAACCTCTTCCAATGCATTGTGATAAAGTGTGCATTGAATTCTACTAGATGAAGTACCACAATTTGTATAACATCCTGGCATTTAAACCATAGTCGATTTTTGAAATGTTTTATACTATTAAACATTCTATTTTCACATACCCAGAATGCAACATGCGTGATTGCGTTGTTTCCCACTATTCATTGATTTCGGTAGCACATCCCCATATCTAATTGATCAGCTGTTTTCAAAGCCGAAATGAGGCATTTATAGTATACTCATTTTCGAAATGTCGCATACTCAAACGGCCTACTATTTAGGACACAAGTATGGGTATTCGGACACGTCCACATATTCCATTCAGTCCATTTCAGCCATTACCGGGGTGTGTTTGACAGGTCCTTACAAACATTCTGTGGTTGTAACGTTAACGGGAAGAAACGACAGGCACAAGCAAGAGTATGAAAGAGTCGTAGGAATAAAATTAAAGCAATCCATCCAGACAGATTTAAGTGACAAGTGGATTTTGCACCACCTAAAACACAGGAAATAGATGGCTGAAGACAGATCCTCAGGTGGGCGGGGCACGCGTGTTGCTGCTCCCTTCATTCATTCCTTCCCGCCCTCCCTCCCTCCCGGCCGCCTGTTGCAGGGGAAGTGTGCATTGAATGTGCATTGTACAGTAAATGTGAGCATAAAATGAGCTGGTTTCTGAGCGGAGAGAGGTTGTGTGTGTCCGTGGAGGCTGCTGAGGTGAGGATGGCTCATAATAATGACTGTAATGGAGTCAATGGAATGTTATCAAACACGTGGTTTCCATGTGGTTGAAACCAATCCATTGACTCCATTCCAGTCATTATTATGAGCCATCCTCACCTCAGCAGCCTCCACGGACACACACAACCTCTCTCCGCTCAGAGACCAGCTCATTTTATGCTCATATTTACTGTACAATGCACATTCAATGTAGGAGGAATCTGCTCCAACATTTAATGCGCCTAAAAACTAATCAGGCTGTATTTAGAATTCTGGAGGGGATGAGAGGAACTCCTCCACCAGAACCTTTCACTGGGACACAAACTGCCAGCCACAACATCTTAAAGACCACCACTCAGTATATCTCATAAATGTCAGCTGATGGCAGAGGCCTCTTTCTTTGTTTCCCTTCTGATTATTTAATTGAGTCTCATTAAATAGCATTGCCAGTGGCGGAAAGTGCACAGACAGAAGCTGACCTTTCATCAGAAGAACAATTAATATGACTGGGCACTCGTTTAATCAGAAGGGCATCTTATTATCATTATCTTTATGGGAACACATACATCATGGTTACAGTCAGAGCCTGTTAGTTTCCCTTAATGTGGTTGCTAGGGTACTGTGACGACCCTCCCACTCTGTCTGCCGTATTCTCTCTGTTCTTGTTTCCTTATTAGGATGCCGGTGGGCGGAGTTGGAAGAGTCGTCAGCTAAATGGGAAGCACCTGGGCTCGGGTGTGTCCCAGGATAAAGAGACCTCTTCCAGAGTCATTGAGGAGACTCTCTCCATGCAGACACCTTGTTGTTTTTGGTTGTGCTAGTTGTGGTATCTAATAAATATATATTTTTGATACTCCTTGTCGCCACGTTGTCTCCCTTTTGTTGCGAACTCTGAGCCGGTTCGTAACAAGTGGGGGCTCATCCGGGAAAAATATATATTTATTAGATACCACAACTAGCACAACCAAAAACAACAAGGTGTCTGCATGGAGAGTCTCCTCAATGACTGTGGAAGAGGTCTCTTTATCCTGGGACACACCCGAGCCCAGGTGCTTCCCATTTAGCTGACGACTCTGGCACATCGGAAATGCAGCACTGTGATCTAAGAATCAAAACACTTCTAATCAAATAACTATGGCCCTGAGTTACTCCTGGCCATGGGGATCTGGAGGGTCATATGGTCAGGAAAAACTCCTGGCCTTATTCATGGGTTGCACGCTTTGTTGCAGTTTTAGGACTGATGCCCGACTGAGTGTTCTACTCAATGCATTGTCATTGGCGCTGATGAAGATTTCCTCAAAACTTTATTACAGTAGCTTGGAATTACAATTACAATTCTAAAAGAAGGTAAATAATTAGTACCTTTTGTCATCACTGTAGCCAGATTGACATTAGACGCAGCCAACTAAGATTCTGGGGACAGGACTGGATTTTGCTAGCTCACGTTAGCATTGCTAGCTATTTTTGACAAACTTTGCCTGCACATTGCTAAAACCTTGCCTACATTAGCAATGTCATTGTATTTCCAGGACACTAGAGTGTAATTTATACAAAACAGTTATTAGCCCTCTTCAGAATGACTGGGCATCGCTCGACTTTCGGGCACAACTATGGCGGAGGGTGGCTAAAGAACGTTAATAACAATGGCATGACGCAACCGAGTGACGGTGCAACACATGAACACACAGCACCATTGAAATGACAGACAGAAAGACAGGAAGAAGAAGAGAATGGTTTGTTCCACTCAGAGATGCACTCCCTTATTGATGATCTTAACTTCCCAGAAGTACTTCTTTGCAACAGTGCTCTGAATACAATGAGGCCTCAATTGAAGCATAATGTGAATAAATAGTCTCTCAGCAGTATTTCTCAGGGCCGAGCTGTTCTTTCTCTTCTCAGTGGGCCAGCTGAGATGAGTGCGTCTGCATACATTTCTCCACCATCTGTTATCCTGCTACGGTATCAGCCACCCAGGACTCTGTACAGGCAAAGTAGTCCAGCACCAGGCTCATTAGATACATTGTTAGAGAGTGGCCTTCGCAAAAGAGGTGCTTGCTGTTCGAAGGGTGTATGTGTTTTTGAGAATGTGTGTGTGTGTTTTCAGTGTGTGTCTATGCCACCCACAGGGAGAGCCTGAAAGGAGACTAAAGAAGTTGCAGAGCCCTGGGATACACATTACATTCACACACTCCCTCAGTCAAACTCTCACCTCAGGCCTCCAGCACTCTCAGAGGGCTGTCACAAAATAGAAATAGATTAATTCCATTCCCCATAGCAACCCTCACGGGCCTCTATTTCACTAGCAGAGACATATCGAAAAGAAAGCAGAGACGGTTCTGTGGTATGTCAACTAATACTAAAGAGTGGAAACACGTGGCCCATCTGACATTGCATGTATGATCTATACGTTTGTATTGAGGATACAGCCTTGATGAGCAAAATATGGCTTCAATTTCCAGACTGACCTTGTCCATATCATCCAGCACCGGTGTCACATATACAGGTAACTGCCAAAATAAAGTAAACACTTGAGTAAATGAGGCATATAAAGTATATTGAAAGCAGGTGCCTCCTCACAGGTGTAGTTCCTGAGTTAATTAAGCAATTAACATATCATTATGCTTGGGTTCATGTATAAAACTACCCAGTTGCCCATTATTTTGGTTACCATGGCTAGAAGAAGAGATCTCAGTGACTTTTAAAGGGGGGGTCTCAAAGGAGCATAGGGTTTGTGTGTGTATTTCTCAGTCACCAGATCTCAACTCAATTGAACACTCATTAGAGATTCTGGAGTGGCGCCTCCGACAGCCTTTTTCCACCACCAACAAAACACCAAATGATGGAATTTCTCATGGAAGAATGTTGTCGCATCTGTCCAATAGAGCTCCAGACACCTGTAGAATCTATGTCAAGGTGTATTGAAGCTGTTCTGGCGGCTCGTGGTGTTCCAACGCCCTATTTAGACACTTTATGTTGGTTTCCTTAATTTTGGCAGTTACCTGTAGCTTCCCCTGATGGTGCCCCTCATTCTTTCCTTTCACTCCCCACACGCAAACCCTTTCAAAGTTTATTTTCCTCTCATCTGTCTGTCTCTTCCTACATGTCCCCCTCCTCTCTCTCACACTCATCCTTGAATGACTCATCCCGCGTCCAGACTGTTTGTTACCTCTGTCATTCTTCCAGCTCCTCACACCCTGCCTGCCCCTCTCTCACATCACACTTGTTTATTTCTGTTCCCTCTCGCTCTCTCACACTTTCTCCATTTCCTTGCAAAAATAAAGTCTCCCATACAGACCTGAACATGTACAGTGTCTCCATGTAGTAGAGTAGACTACCGAGTCACTTTTTCAGAGTAATAAGTGCGATTATTTGGGATATTTTTCACAAAGATAATCTGAAACCTGCCAATATGTCTAATACAGGTGCCATGATAAAGAGTCTGAGGGCTGGACACTCCTTAAGATGTAAGAACTAGACCAGATAACTAGACCGTTCTTCTGCACTATGTGAGGCTCTGGTCAAAAGTAGTGCACTATATAAGGAATAATTTGTGAGGAACACACAACCAAAGCCAGACTCTGTATACAGAATACAGTATTTCCTGCCTGCATGCAGCTGTGTTTAGTAGAGGGGATGGATTCATCAAGCCAGATGCACATTGCTCGGCTCAGTGAGTGAATGCTTACCCATCAGTGGTTTGTTTACCAGAGTCTCTTCCTCAGTCATCAGCACATCACTGCTGCTGCTCTTAGCTTTGATAAAATTCTGCAGAGAATCAGCAGCGATTATCATAAGGACATCTACAGACATCTACATGTAAACTGTTCAATCCTATTCTTAACTGATGTGGTGACGTCATATCAGTACACAACATACAGTAAACGTCTTATCATCATCACCCAAATCCAATTAGGATCCGCTTTTTAATCTGCGTGTCATCTTGATTAACTGATTGCCATGGGGAGAGTCAGAGAGAGAGAGCGGAGTACCAGGAACACGCAGGAGTGAGTGGGTGGAGAGACTTAAAGACTTAAAGCCAATTGGAGTCACTCGTTATGGAACAAAAATGACTGCATAATTCCAACTCTGTGAGACTGCTTCAGTCTTTAAAGGGTCATTATGGCTTTGAAGTCATCTTAAAACTGCAAAATGTTTATCCATTTAGCAGATGCTCTTTACCAGAGTGACTAAGTATCACTCTATCCCTCTCATCCTGAATCTCAAGTCAGAGCAGAATTGATAATAATAAGATAATGATAATAATAAGCAGAGGTAATGTGACATACACAAACATGTACAGTGGCTTGCAAAAGCATTCACCCCCTTGGCATTTTTCCTATTTTGTTGCCTTACAACCTGGAATTCAAATTTATTTTTTGGGGGTTTGTATCATTTCATTTACACAACATGCCTACCACTTTGAAGAGGCAAAATATTTTTATTGTGAAACAAACATGAAATAAGACAAAAAAAACTGAACACTTGAGCGTGCATAACTATTCACCCCCCAAGTCAATACTTTGTAGAGCCACCTTTTGCAGCAATTACAGCTGCAAGTCTCTTGGGGTATGTCTCTATAAGCTTGGCACATCCAGCCACTGGGATGCTCCAGCAGTTGGATGGGTTCCGCTGGTGTACAGCAATCTTTCAGTCATACCACAGATTCTCAGTTGGATTGAGGTCTGGGCTTTGACTAGGCCATTCCAAGACATTTAAATGTTTACCCTTAAACCACTCAAGTGTTGCTTTAGCAGTATGCTTAGGGTCTTTGTCCTGCTGGAAGGTAAACGTCCGCCCCAGTCTCAAATCTCTGGAAGACTGAAACAGGTTTCCCTCAAGATTTTCCCTGTATTTAGCGCCATCCATCATTCCTTCAATTCAGACCAGTTTCCTAGTCCCTGCCAATGAAAAACATCCCCACAGCATGATGCTGTCACCACCATGCTTCACTGTGTGGATGGTGCTCTCGGGGTGATGGGAGGTGTTGGGTTTGCGCCAGACATTTTCCTTGATGGCCAAAAAGCTCAATTTCAGTCTCATCTGACCAGAGTACCTTCTTCCATATGTTTGGGGAGTCTCCCACATGCTTTTTGGAAAACACCAAACGTGTTTGCTTATTTTTTTCTTTAAGCATGGCTTTAAGCAATGGCTTTTTTTCTGGCCACTCTTCCGTAAAGCCCAGCTCTGTGGAGTGTGCGGCTTAAAGTGGTCCTATGGACAGATACTCCAATCTCTTCTGTGGAGCTTTGCAGCTCCTTCATGGTTATCTTTGCTGCCTCTCTGATTAATGCCCTTCTTGCCTGGTCAGTGAGTTTTGGTGGGCAGCCCTCTCTTGGCAGGTTTGTTGTGGTGCCATATTCTTTCAATTTTCTTTATAATGGATTTAATGGTGCTCCATAGGATGTTCAAAGTTTCTGATATTTTTTAATAATCCAACCCTGATATTTACTTCTCCACAACTTTGTCCCTGACCTGTTTGGAGAGCTCCTTGGTCCTTGCTTGGTGGTGTCCCTTGCTTAGTGGTGTTGCAGACTCTGGGGCCTTTCAGAACATGTGTATATATATATACACTGAGATCATGTGACAGATCACAACACATTTAGTTAAATAAAATCCATCTGTGTGCAATCTAACTAATGCGACTTCTGAAGGTAATTGGTTGCACCTGCTCTTATTTAGGGGCTTCATAGCAAAGGTGGTGAATACATTTGCACTCAACACTTTTCAGTTTTTTATTTTATACCATTTTTTAAAACAAGTAATTTTTTTCATGTCACTTCACCAATTTGGACTATTTTGTATATGTCGATTACATGAAATCCAAATAAAAATCTATTTAAATGAATGCAACAAAATAGGAAAAGCGCCAAGGGGGATAAATACTTTTGCAAGGCACTTTGTCACATTTTAAATGTTGTATTTACATACACTGAACAAAAATATAAACCCAACATGTAAAGTGTTGGTCTCATGGTTTATGAGCTGTAATGGAGACACAGGAAGCAGGTGCAGTCCGTGAGTTTAATAATAATGAACAGGTACAAAACAAGAGAAGCGTCTGGACAAGAAAACAGAACCAGTACTGTCTGATGAGTGAGGCTACAAAGTGCTAGATAAGGGGGGAGTAATCAAGGTAGTGATAAAGTCCAGATTTGCGGGGCGCAGGTGTGCGTAATGATTGTTGCCAAGTGTGGACAATGATGTGTTGCCAGGACCGGTGGTTAGTAAACCAGCGACGTCAAGCACCTTAGCGGGAGAGCGGGAGTAGGCGTGACATGAGCTGAAATAAAAGATCCCAGAAATGTTGCATACGCACAGTAATCTTATTTCTCTAAAATGTTGTGCACAAATGTGTTAACATCCCTGTTAGTGAGCATTTCTCCTTTGCCAAGATAATAAATCCACATGACAGGTATT
Source organism: Salmo trutta (assembly GCF_901001165.1). Classification (NCBI taxonomy): domain Eukaryota; kingdom Metazoa; phylum Chordata; class Actinopteri; order Salmoniformes; family Salmonidae; genus Salmo; species Salmo trutta. The sequence continues at coordinate 35,579,069 of NC_042973.1, forward strand.
GCATACAAGAACCTGATTAAACAGCATGATCACAGGTGCACCTTGTGCTTGGGACAATAAAAGGCCACTCTAAAATGTGCAGTTGTGTCACACAACGTCGTGTGGGCGAGCGGTTTGCTGATGTCAATGTTGTGAACAGAGTGGGGTTATGGTATGGGCAGGCATAAGCTACGGACAACAAACACAATTGCATTTTATCAATGGAAATTTGAATGCACTTGAATGCACAGAGATACCGTGACAAGATCGAGGCCCATTGTCATGCCATTTAACCGCTGCCATCATCCCATGTCTCAGCATGATAATGCATGTCCCCATGTCGGAAGAATCTACACAATTCCTGGAAACTGAAAATGTCCCAATTCTTTCATTGCCTGCATTCTTAACAGACATGTCACCCATTGAGCATGTACGATAGTGTCTTCTTGTTCCCGCCAATGTCCAGGAACTTTGCACAGCCACACAAAATTCCACAGGCCAAAATCAACAGCCTGATCAACTCTATGCGAAGAAGATGTGTTGCGCTGCATGAGGCAAATGGTGGTCACACCAGATACTGACTGGTTTTCTGATCCATGCCCCTATTTTTTTTAAAGGTATCTGTGACCAACAGATGTATATCTGTATTCCCAGGCACATGAAATCCATAGATTAGGGCCTAATTAATTTATTTCAATTGAGTAATTTCCTTATATGAACTGTAACAGTAAAATATTTAAAATTGTTGCTTGTTGCATGTATATTTTTGTTCAGTGTAGTTAGTTATTTATGGAGCCATCCCGTGAATAATTTCTAGGCCTCCCAGCAATTTGCATCGAAAGTAATGTATGTGATTACTGCCGCTAGGGGGAGCTGTGCCGTCAATGGGGAGCGTAGTGGGATCGTGAGGGCTTGGATGTTTTTTCTTCAATCTTGGAGAATGCTAACTTTTCTCAGTTTCATCATTCCACCGTGTTAGTTTAGGTATATTATCTGCTGACCACATCTCAGTCCGATGCGTGTAACAGTAACAAATTGGCGTACCTTGAGCTGACACTCTGAAAAGGAAGAAATGACCTGACCATGTCATCAAACAGAAAGCAGCTATGTGATGTGCCAGCAGAAGGCAGGTTCTGGGGGCAGGACATAGGCCATATGGCATCACCCTGCACTGCCACGTTGCCCACCACACTCCTGGACAGAGCAATTAGACCTGCTGCCTCACACACTGTACTGTGTCGCCACTGCAATTACCAAGCTCCGGAGGAGCCTGAACAATGACAGAGTGAAAGACTGCACGAACAGCGTGAGGGATGAGAGGAAGGTGGAGAAGAGAGGGAGGTGAGAGGTAGGGTGAAGGGAGAACGGAGAGAAAACCCATGCAAGAGGATGGACATGCCCGGTTGCCGTGAACAGTCAACAGCCGGTGTAGGCGGGTGGCAGAATCATCACAACATTCAATGCTGTCCATTTACTGAGAGAAAAAAAATGCTTAAAATTCTGAGAGTTGGATGCACACCTTCCTCAACACAAACATGATTCAAGTGTTTTTGGGGTGAGTCTTTTCATGCTCCATTTTCATGATGCAATCCAAGGTTCCATTGTTTTGTTGTTACCTGTACCTGTGGGAGAACAGAGAGTTTGGATTATAAACTCCTGGAAACAGTTTATTTCTCTCACACCCAGAGTCGTGAATATGATTCATCATCTGTGTTGATGAAATTCTGCACCTGGGAGAGGGGGAGACGGGGGAGAGAGATGGTGGGGATGGAGAGAGATTTGCTACGGCTCCCAGATGGAACAAGCACATGTTCAGTATTCACCGACTGAGAAGGAACCAACCATCACTACACACACAGACACACACCCAGAGACAGACAGATTCAATGGGCTAACAGACCTACAGCAGACAGAGAACGCAAACAAGGACCTCCAGACAGTTCCAGACACACAAACTGATCTAGAGCCAGTGAGAACTAGAAAGACCTACAGACAGATTGATGGACAGGAGGTCATGTTGGTAGACCTAGTGACAGAGAAGAGCGATGAAGACTGTCAGTGAGAGATGGATCTCTGGACCCTCTCATTTCCACACAGTCATCGCTCATCAGTGTGTTGCCAGACACCGGTCTTTCCTTGTCACACCTGACAGATGCCTCCTGTCACTCAGTCTGGGACTGGCCAAAGCCTCAGACAACGTTATCTGTCTCACTCACACACACACACGGACAAACTTAAAAGATGGAATCCGCATTAGGGGAAACAGTGCCACTGTCCACCACATGGTCATTGCTTCTGTTCTATCGTGCGTGCAGTGAATTCCAAGGGAAAGAAAGACCGTTTTTGTTGTTTGCAGTAACTTCTTTGTTGCTATAATATCGGAAACAGAAGTGACAGTTTAAGTATTTCAGCTTTAAGGACACGGACACACACACAAACACACACTTAGGACAGAGCTTTGGTCACTGCGGTTTCCGATTTAGGTATGAGCCTCCATCTGCAATGGAGAACAGGCAGTTGTGGAAGTCCCACTTTTTATCCCGTCGGCTCCAGAAGACCAGATGATGGTGATGATGATGAGCCAGACCCCAGACCAAACAGTCACTCTCTGATTCAGAGCTCCAGGAATAGGCATTTTAGTCTGCTGTGTTTTCAGCTAGCCCAGACAGACACAGAACTAATCAATCTATTGAAGCAGTCCGCTTTCAGGTTAAAACTTCTTAGGGCTAGGCCCCTTTTTCCCCAATATCCGCCTGAATGAGGTGTCCAAAGTAAACTGCCTATAGCTCAGGCCAGGATATGCATATAATTGGTATCATTGGAAAGAAAACACTTTGAAGTTTGTAGAAATGTTAAAATATTGTAGAATATAATACAATATTCTGAGAAATCATCCTCTTAAAAACACAATATTTTGAGAGACCATCCTCTTAGACATGCAATAGTAAGGTCATATTGAAAATAGCTCCCTGGATGCAATTCCTATGGCTTCCACAGGGTGTCAGCAGTCTGTTCAAGGTTTCAGGCGTGTAACTTCAAAAACAAATAAGAAATATCAGTTTTAGTACAGGGACACAGTCTTGGAAATTCGTGTTTGTGCGCGCCATGAAGACAGGACACGTCTGCTAAAATTGGTTTCCTATTGAACATACTTCTTTTTGTAAGAAATATTATAGCTTGATTACATTTTAGGGTATCTGCGGAGTAAATAGTAAATATTGACTTGTTGAAACAAAGTTTAGGGGTAGATTTTCTGAACGAGTGGATTACTCAAATCGATGGCGCCAATTAAACTGACTTTTTGGGATATAAAGAAAGATTTTATCTAACAAAACGACACTACATGTTATAGCTGAGACCCTTTGGATGACAAATCAGAGGAAGATTTTCAAAAAGTAAGTGAATATTTAATCGTTATTTGTGAATGTATGAAACCTGTGTTGGTGGAAAAATATTTTGATGTGGGGCGCCATCCTCAAACAATTGCATGGCATGTTTTCGCTGTAATAGCTACTGTAAATAGGACAGTGCAGTTAGATTAACAAGAATTAAAGCTTTTAGTCGATATAAGACACTTATATGTACCTAAATGTTTAATATACATAATTTGTATGATTATTTATTTGAATTGCGCACCCTCCAGTTTCACCGGAAGCCTGACCCTAATTAACTTGGAAAACCGCAGCATTAGGGAACATTGCCTGTCCCCTAGAGTCGATGTCTGCGCCCCCCGCGAAAATCTAATTTGCATAATAAAATAATCCCCATCAAAATCAGTCTGTTTAAGTGAGAGATATCGTTTTTTTGCATAGGCTGCATCTCAATCCACCGCATCAGCCGTTGTTAGACTTCCGCCTCTGCAGTGGAAAGTGGCAGAGCTACAGCGGTGTTTGTCAGACCAGGAAACATCCCGAAAATCGGTCTTCTCACGAAAACGTCAGAAGCGTCTAAACGGTTTTGCAAACTAATATGACCCCTCTATAGAAAGTTGAGACTCAATGGGACTCGTCTGAAGTCGGTACTGCCGATCTACCAACTTCTGTCTGTAGTGTCTTAACAGTTTGGGCTACACACGAATATGAGCCCTCTATGGAAAGGTGAGTCTCTCATGTCCGTTTTGCTCTAGGACGCCGCAAGCCTCACAATACTCGTCTGAAGGTAGCCCAGTACCAATTAAAAACATTTTTGGAAGTATACAGTGCCTTCAGAAATTACTCATACTCCTTGACTTTCAGGAAACTAGGCGTATGTCTCACGTCACTGCTTCACAGGAGAGGCATTTAACAAAATGCATTTTCTGGAAGAAATGCCTTCTGGAACATGTGAATTTTAATGTGCCTTAATTCCAAACACAAGTTTTGCTACTTTTCTCAACAACATTGATGCCCTGAATTTAGCAGGCGCTATTGACAGATCAGTTGGAAAAAGTGATGGGCTACTTTCTGCACAAGCCACAGTCAGTGTTAACCAGACTGACTTGACACAACACCTGCCAAACAAGATGAAGCTACAAGTTAAATGGTTCCAGTCTGCCGTGAAGCACTCATCCATGTTTACAAGTAGGAGTCGAGCAAAATGTTCAGATATTATACGTTTTAATTTTCATTGCAAGTTAAAGCGTACTGTTAGCTAGCTAGAAACATTAGCTAAAGTTATGATCTGTGTAGTAATATTATTTGAATCAGAAAACCATTTGCATTACTAGTTAATGTTAGCTAGCTATAATTGAACCTAGTTGTTAGCTTTAGCTACCTGCAGATTCATACTACAGCTATGACAATGTTTGTATTGGTAGTAGTATGAGTCGGGATGATGCCCATTCATTGTTTAGCTAGCTAGCTAGTAGCTACATGTTAAGATGGCAGCAGAGAAGAAGGTTGATGCTTTATGTGTTCCTATCCAATTGTGTTTTTTTGTTTGTTTCTTTGCAACTTATATTTTTACTTATTTTGTACATAATGTTGCTGCTACCGTCTCTTATGACCAAAAATAACTTCTGGACATCAGAACTGCTATTACTCACCACAAACGGGCAGAATCTTTTTTTTCCCTTTAAAATCGATGACCTACGCGGAAGATTATACTACCAATATCGTATGCTTCACGAAGTCATGGCAGAACGATGACACTATCAACATCCAGCTGGCTGGTTATACGCTGTATCGGCAGGATAGAACAGCAGCGTGTGGTAAGATGAGGGGCGGCGGACTATGTTTTAAAAAAAAATAACAGCAGGTGCACGATATCTAAGGAAGTCTCAAGGTTTTGCTCGCCTGAGGTAGAGTATGATAAGCTGTAGACCACTCTATCTTCCCACCTCTATTGCACTCCACACTGCCCTTTCCGATCTGGACAAAAGGAACACCTATGTGAGAATACTATTCATTGACTACAGCTCAGCGTTCAACACCATAATGCCCTCAAAGCTCATCAATAAGCTAAGGACCCTGGGACTAAACACCTCCTCTGCAACTGGATACTGGACTTCCTGACGGGCCACCCGCAGGTGGTAAGGGTAGGTAACAACACATCGCCACGCTGATCCTCAACACAGGGGCCCCTCAGGGGTGCGTGCTCAGTCCCCTCCTGTACTCCCAGTTCACTCATGACTGTACGGTCAGGCACGACTCCAACAAAATCATTAAATTTGCAGATGACAACAGTGGTAGGCCTGATCACCGACAACGACGAGACAGCCTATAGGGAGGTCAGAGACCTGGCCGTGTGGTGCAAGGACAACAACCTCTCCCTCAACGTGATCAAGACAAAGGAGATGTTTTTGGACTACAGGTAAAAGAGGACCGAGCATGACCCCATTCTCATCGACGGGACTGTAGTGGAGCAGGTTGAGACCTTCAAGTTCCTTGGTATCCACATCACCAACAAACTAACTAACATGGTCCAAGCACACCAAGACAGTCGTGAAGAGGGCAAGACAAAACCTTTTCCCCCTCAGAAGACTGAAACGATTTGGCATGGGTCCCTCAGATCCTCAAAAGGCTCTACAGCTGCACCATCGAGAGCATCCTGACGGGTTGCATCCTGGCGGGTCCCAGTACATCACAGGGGTAAAGCTTCCAGCCATCCAGGACCTCTATACCAGGCGGTATCAGGGGAAGGCCCAAAAAATTGTCAAAGACTCCAGCCACCCCAGTCATAGACTGTTCTCTCTGCTACCGCACGGCAAGCGGTACCGGAGCGCCAAGTCTAGGTCCAAGAGGCTTCTAAACAGCTTCTATCCCCAAGCCATAAGACTCCTGAACATCTAATCAAATGGCTACCTAGACTATTTGCATTGTCCCCCTCCTTTTACACCGCTGTTGCTCTCTATTGTTATCGTGTATGCATAGTCACTTTAATAACTCTACCTACATGTTCATATTACCTCAATTACCCCAACTAACCGGTGCCTCCGCACATTGACTCTGTACCGGTACCCCCCTGTATATAGTCTGGCTATTGTTATTTTACTGCTGCTCTTTACATTTACATTTAAGTCATTTAGCAGACGCTCTTATCCAGAGCGACTTACAAATTGGTGCAGTCACCTTATGATATCCAGTGGAACAACCACTTTACAATAGTGCATCTAAATCTTTTAAGGGGGGGGGGGGGTTAGAAGGATTACTTTATCCTATCCCAGGTATTCCTTAAAGAGGTGGGGTTTCAGGTGTCTCCGGAAGGTGGTGATTGACTCCGCTGTCCTGGCGTTGTGAGGGAGCTTGTTCCACCATTGGGGTGCCAGAGCAGCGAACAGTTTTGACTGGGCTGAGCGGGAACTGTGCTTCCTCAGAGGTAGGGAGGCGAGCAGGCCAGAGGTGGATGAACGCAGTGCCCTTGTTTGGGTGTAGGGCCTGATCAGAGCCTGAAGGTACGGAGGTGCCGTTCCCCTCACAGCTCCGTAGGCAAGCACCATGGTCTTGTAGCGGATGCGAGCTTCAACTGGAAGCCAGTGGAGAGAGCGGAGGAGCGGGGTGACGTGAGAGAACTTGGGAAGGTTGAACACCAGACGGGCTGCGGCGTTCTGGATGAGTTGTAGGGGTTTAATGGCACAGGCAGGGAGCCCTGCCAACAGCGAGTTGCAGTAATCCAGACGGGAGATGACAAGTGCCTGGATTAGGACCTGCGCCGCTTCCTGTGTGAGGCAGGGTCGTACTCTGCGAATGTTGTAGAGCATGAACCTACAGGATCGGGTCACCGCCTTGATGTTAGTGGAGAACGACAGGGTGTTGTCCAGGATCACGCCAAGGTTCTTAGCACTCTGGGAGGAGGACACAAGGGAGTTGTCAACCGTGATGGCGAGATCATGGAACGGGCAGTCCTTCCCCGGAAGGAAGAGCAGCTCCATCTTGCCGAGGTTCAGCTTGAGGTGGTGATCCGTCATCCACACTGATATGTCTGCCAGACATGCAGAGATGCGATTCGCCGCCTGGTTATCAGAAGGGGGAAAGGAGAAGATTAATTGTGTGTCGTCTGCATAGCAATGATAGGAGAGACCATGTGAGGATATGACAGAGCCAAGTGACTTGGTGTATAGCGAGAATAGGAGAGGGCCTAGAACAGAGCCCTGGGGGACACCAGTGGTGAGAGCGCGTGGTGCGGAGACAGATTCTCGCCACGCCACCTGGTAGGAGCGACCTGTCAGGTAGGACGCAATCCAAGCGTGGGCCGCGCCGGAGATGCCCAACTCGGAGAGGGTGGAGAGGAGGATCTGATGGTTCACAGTATCAAAGGCAGCAGATAGGTCTAGAAGGATGAGAGCAGAGGAGAGAGAGTTAGCTTTAGCAGTGCGGAGAGCCTCCGTGACACAGAGAAGAGCAGTCTCAGTTGAATGCCCAGTCTTGAAACCTGACTGATTAGGATCAAGAAGGTAATTCTGAGAGAGATAGCAGGAGAGCTGGCCAAGGACGGCACGTTCAAGAGTTTTGGAGAGAAAAGAAAGAAGGGATACTGGTCTGTAGTTGTTGACATCAGAGGGATCGAGTGTAGGTTTTTTCAGAAGGGGTGCAACTCTCGCTCTCTTGAAGACGGAAGGGACATAGCCAGCGGTCAAGGATGAGTTGATGAGCGAGGTGAGGTAGGGGAGAAGGTCTCCGGAAATGGTCTGGAGAAGAGAGAAGGGGATAGGGTCAAGTGGGCAGGTTGTTGGGCGGCCGGCCGTCACAAGACGCGAGATTTCATCTGGAGAGAGAGGGGAGAAAGAGGTCAAAGCACAGGGTAGGGCAGTGTGAGCAGGACCAGCGGTGTCGTTTGACTTAGCAAACGAGGATCGGATATCGTCAACCTTCTTTTCAAAATGGTTGACGAAGTCATCCGCAGAGAGGGAGGGGGGGGGGGGGAGGGGGAGGAGGATTCAGGAGGGAGGAGAAGGTAGCAAAGAGCTTCCTAGGGTTAGAGGCAGATGCTTGGAATTTAGAGTGGTAGAAAGTGGCTTTAGCAGCAGAGACAGAAGAGGAGAATGTAGAGAGGAGGGAGTGAAAGGATGCCAGGTCCGCAGGGAGGCGAGTTTTCCTCCATTTCCGCTCGGCTGCCCGGAGCCCTGTTCCGGGCAGCCGAGCGGATTACTTGTTACTTTTATTTCTTATTCTTATTTGTGTTTTTTATTTTTAAACTGCATTGTTGGTTAGGGGCTCATAAGCATGTCACTAATAACATTTGATTTGATGTCTAAACAAAAGACTCCACTTCGAAGGATGATTGCATGACCCTAGTTAGCCAGGTGTGTCTGGGGGTGATTACGCCATATATTGTACTTCATGAACGTGTAGATGTCTAGACAATAGTGACCCATCCACTTAGCTAAACATGGCTGGGGGGTGGTTATAGAATTTCCTTCACATGCCCATCAATTTAGACAAGTGTGTTTGTTGGGTAAGCATCATCTAATTATAAACTATTTATATCTATACACTTTGTTTTTAATATCGCTACTCTGCACGAAAACATTTTAATGTACCGTTTACACCTTCTGAATCATGTGCATGTGACAAATAAATGTTGATTTTATTTGATAACGTGTTTACCAGAGTTGGTAATGTAAAGAACAACCTGACCTTCATCAAATTCAGATTAAGATACAGGCCAGGACTAGATAAAGTGTATATTTAGCTGCAGTTTTTCCTTATTGTAGGTTACTACTTTTAAGACTTTTAGTCTTGAAATCTTTGGTTGTTTAATAAACTACTCACTCTGTTTAGCACATGGCCTCACATGTGAATCCTTAAAGAGATGTGTGGGGCCAAGGCTTAAGAGGGTGTGAATGATTCTGAATGGGTAGTGATAAAGAAGAGCTCTCCTGTAGTACATTTTTTATCCTGAAAAACGTGTTTATTGAAGCACCTTTGGCATCGATTAAAGTCTCGATTCTTCTTGGGTATGATGCTACAAGCTTGGCACACCTTTATTTGGGGAGTTTCTCCCATTCTTCTGTGCAGATCCTATCAAGCTCTGTCAGGTTGGATGGGAAGCGACGCTACCCAGCTATTTTCAGGTCTCTCCAGAGATGTTCAATCGGGTTCAAGTCAGAAACTTATCCCGAAGCCACACCTGCATTGTCTTGGCTGTGTGCTTAGAATCGTTGTCCTGTTGGAAGGTTAACCTTAGCACCAGTCTGAGGTCCTGATCGCTCAGGAGCAGGTTTTAATCTGTACTTTGCTCGGTTAATCTTTCCCTCGATCCTGACAAGTCTCTCTGTCCCTGCTGCTGAAAAACATCCCTAGAGCATGATGCTGCCATCACCATGCTTCCCCGTAGGGATTTTTATAATACATTATTTTGTCGCCCTATGGGACTTCAATCACGGCCGGTTGTGATCCAGCCTGGATTTGAACCAGGGTGTCTGTAGTGACACCTCTTGCACTAAGACGCAGTGCCTTAGGCCGCTGCGCCATTCGGGAGCCCCAACCCCAGGTTTCCTCCAGACTCTTGTTACTCTTGGCATTTGTTTTTTGTTGTTGTAAATGTAGCCTTTATTTATTTAACTATTTAAAGAGTTCAATCTTGGTTTCATCAGATCAGAGAATCTTGTTTTCATGGTCTGAGAGTCCTGAGAGCCTTTTGGCAAACTCCAAGCGGCTGTCACGTGCCTTTTATTGAGGAGTGGCTGCCGTCTGGCCACTCTACCATAAAGGCCTGATTGGTGGAGTGTTGCAGAGATGGTTGTCCTTCTGGAAGGTTCTCCCATCTCCACAGAGGAACTCTAGAGCTCTGTCAGAGGGACCATCTGGTTCTTGGTCACCTCCCTGACCAAAGCCCTTCACCCCCAATTGCTCAGTTTGGAGGGTCAGTCAGCTCTAGGAAGAGTCTTGTTGGTTCCAAACGTCTTCCATTTAAGAATGATGGAGGCCACTGTGTTCTTGGGGACCTTAAACGCTGCAGAAATTGTTTGGTAAACTTCCCTAGATATGTGCCTCGACACAATCCTGTCTTGGAGCTCTACGGACAATTCCTTCGACCTCATGGCTTGGTTTTTGTTCTGACATGCACTGTCAACTGTGGGACCTTATATAGACAGGTGTGTGACCTTCCCAATCAATTGAATTTACCACAGATGGACTCCAATGAAGTTTTAGAAACATCTCAAGGATGATCAATGGAAAGAGGATGTACCTGAGCTCAATTTCGAGAGTCATAGCAAAGGGTTTGAATACTTACGTAATTAAGGTATCTGTAGTTTTTTTTTATACATTTGCAAAAATGTCTAAAAACCTGTTTTCACTTTGTCATTATGAGGTATTCTGTTAAGATTGATGAGGAAAATGTTTCATTTAATCCATTTTAGAATAAGGCTGTAACGTAACAAAATGTGGAAAAAGGGAAGGTGTTTGATTTAGAATGGACAAGTATAATGCACCTGTCTCGAAACAGGGGCAGGGAAACAAAATAAACTCAGCAAAAAAATAAACATCCTCTCACTGTTAAAACCTCTTACATCTAGATGTTCCGCTAGCGGAACGTCTGCTCCAATATCCAATGATGGGCGTGGCGCGAAATACAAATTCCTCTAAAATCTGAAAACTTCCATTTTTCAAACATATTACTATTTTACAGCTATTTTAAGACAAGACTCTCGTTAATCTAACCACACTGTCCGATTTCAAAAAGGCTTTACAGCGAAAGCAAAACATTAGATTATGTCAGCAGAGTACCCAGCCAGAAATAATCAGACACCCATTTTTCAAGCTAGCATATAATGTCACAAAAAACAAAACCAGAGCTAAATGCAGCACTAACCTTTGATGATCTTCATCAGATGACACACCTAGGACATTATGTTATACAATACATGCATGTCTGTTCAATCAAGTTCATATTTATATCAAAAACCAGCTTTTTACATTAGCATGTGACGTTCAGAACTAGCATACCCCCCGCAAACTTCCGGGGAATTTACTAACAATTTACTAAATTACTCACGATAAACGTTCACAAAAAGCATAACAATTATTTTAAGAATTATAGATACAGAACTCCTCTATGCACTCGATATGTCCGATTTTAAAATAGCTTTTCGGATGAAGCACATTTTGCAATATTCTAAGTACATAGCCCAGCCATCACGGGCTAGCTATTTAGACACCCACCCAGTTTAGCCTTCACCAAAATCACATTTCCTATAAGAAAAATGGTCTTACCTTTCCTGTTCTTCGTCAGAATGCACTCCCAGGACTTCTACTTCAATAACAAATGTTGGTTTGGTCCCAAATAATCCATCGTTATGTTCCATCAGCGACGTTTTGTTCGTGAGTTCTAGACACTATCCACTATCGTGCGCATGGCGCATAACGTCACAAAAAAATTCTAAATATTCCATTACCGTACTTCGAAACATGTCAACCGCTGATTAAAATCAATTTTTATGCAATTTATCTCGTAGAAAAGCGATAATATTCCGACCGGGAATCTGCGTGTCTGTAAACAGAGGGAAAAACCGAAAGGCGGGGGCGGGGCAGGTCACGCGCCTAAGCCTTTGTCCTCTGATAGACCACATAGCAAAAGCTCTCGTGTGTTTCAGCCAGGGCTTTGAATTACGTCATTCAGGTTTTTCCCGGGCTCTGAGAGCCCATTGGAGACGTGGGAAGTGTCACGTAACAGCAGAGATCCCTTGTAATAGATAGAGAGAATCAACAAGGGCAAGAAATGGTCAGACAGGGTACTTCCTGAACAGAATCTTCTCAGGTTTTGGCCTGCCAAATGAGTTCTGTTATACTCACAGACACCATTCAAACAGTTTTCGAAACTTTGGAGTGTTTTCTATCCAAAGCTAATAATTATATGCATATTCTAGTTTCTGGGCAGGACTAATAATCAGATTAAATCGGGTACGTTTTTTATCCAGCCGTGAAAATACTGCCCCCTAGCCATAAGAGGTTAACTGCGTTAATTTTCAGCAAACTTATTAATATGTATAAATATTTGTATGAACATAACAAGATTCAACAACTGAGACAAACTGAACAAGTTTCATTGACATGTGACTAACAGAAATAGAATAATGTGTCCCTTAACAAAGGGGGGGGGGGGGCAAAATCAAAAGTAACAGTCAATATCTGGTGTGGCCACGAGCTGAATTAAGTACTGCAGCGCATCTCCTCCTCGTGGACTGCACCAGATTTGCCAGATATTGCTGTGAGATGTTACCCCCCTCTTCCACCAAGGCACCTGCAAGTTTCCGGACATTTCTGGGGGGGAATGGCCCTAGCCCTCACCCTCCGATCCAACAGTTCCCAGACGTGCTCAATGGGATTGCGATCCGGGCTCTTCGCTGGCCATGGCAGAACACGGACATTCCTGTCTTGCAAGAAATCACACACAGAAAGAGCAGTATGGCTGGTGGCATTGTCATGCTGGAGGGCCATGTCAGAATGAGCCTGCAGGAAGGGTACCACATGAGGGAGGAGGATGTCTTCCCTGACATCCTGTAACGCACAGCGTTGAGATTGCCTGCAATGACAACAAGCTCAGTCCGATGATGCTGTGACACACTGCCCCAGACCATGACGGACCCTCCACCTCCAAAATAGATCCCACTCCAGAGTACAGGCCTCGGTGTAACGCTCATTCCAATGATGATAAACGCGAATCCAACCATCACCCCTGGTGAGACAAAACCGCGACTCATCAGTGAAGAGCACTTTTTGCCAGCCCTGTCTGGTCCAGCGACGGTGGGTTTGTGCCCGTAGGCGACGTTGTTGCCGGTGATGTCTGGTGAGGACCTGCCTTAAAACAGGCATACAAGCCCTCAGTCCAGCCTCTCTCAGCCTATTGCGGATAGTCTGAGCACTGATGGAGGGATTGTGCATTCCTGGTGTAACTCGGGCAGTTGTTATTGCCATCCTGTACCTGTCCCACAGGTTTGATGTTCGGATATACCGATCCTGTGCAGGTGTTGTTACACGTGGTCTGCCACTGCGAGGATGATCAGCTGTCCGTCCTGTCTCCCTGTAGCGCTGTCTTAGGTGTGTCACAGTACGGACATTGCAATTTATTGTCCTGGCCACATCTGCAGTCCTCATGCCTCCTTGCAGCATGGCTAAGGCACGTTCACGCAGATGAGCAGGCACCCTGGGCATCTTTCTTTTGGTGTTTTTCAGAGTCAGTAGAAAGGCCTCTTCAGTGTCCTACGTTTTCAGAACTGTGACCTTAATTGCCTAACATCTGTAAGCTGTAAGCTTCTGTAAGCTGTTAGTGTTCATAAATTGTTTATGGTTCATTGAACAAGCATTGGAAACAGTGTTTAAACCCTTTACAATGAAGATCTGTGAAGTTATTTGGATTTTTACAAATTATTTTTGGAAGACTCCTAAAAAAGGGACGTTTCTTTTTTTGCTGAGTTTACATGTTATCTATGCACTTAAATAGCGAATGGAGGGTGCTTTTCAAGTGGCACATTTTCATGCCAGCCATGTATGCTATACTTCTGTTGTAAAGAGAAGCAATGTGCTTAAAATTAGGAAATAAATAAAGCTGATTGGATCCACCTCTTTCTAATAGAGGCCATCCCTCTGTTTTCTCATGCAATTGCATAGCCTATAGAAATGTTGCGCAACATGAGCTCATGGGCTCTCATGAAGTGTTTGACTAGGTTTTTGATTACATTTGCATTGATGTCAGAATTATTAGAGGGACAATAGAGTGCTGAGTACCAGGCAGTTAGCAAGTTTGGCAGGCTACTAATGACCATCAGCAGCATTAGAGCTTTGAGCAGCCTAATTACCATGACTAAACGGTCACGTGGAATTTGATTGCCGTCATGACTCGTAACAGCCAGTGTGGCATTAATACGGTCACCATAACAGCCCGAGGCAGGGGTGGGTCTCGTCAAATAAATGGATGCCATCTTAGACAGGCTATCACGCACACACCCACGCAAACACACCCACAGGCTGTCTTGTAAAGCTAACCTTGTTGGGACACACAATTCCGTCCCATTCAAAATCCTATTTTCCCTAAGCCCTAACCTGTACTCTTACTCTAACATTAAGCCAAAAACCTAACCCTAACCAAATGTCCCCAGTTAGTCACATTTTTGTTTGTTTACTATTCTTGTGGGGACTTCACAAGAATAGTTAAACACATCCACACACGAAAGTACAGCCACATATTGAAAAGGGCAACCGTACAACCAGGTTTGAGCCTCTTGCTGTGTGTGGTACAATTTCTCACTGCTACTCCAGGCTTGCATGCCAATAAGCAGAATCATTAAAGCATGTCATAGTGGGAAGGTGGGCGTCTGAGCTGCTCTGCTACTCTGAAACCACAGCCTACAGACGTGTTTTAAAATTATTAAACACACTAATTAAAGCCACCCGCCACTAGCATCCCTATCACGTAACTCATTTCATCTCACAACCCACAAAGCAATTAATTCCTGTCAATACAAACAAACATATTGTCTCTTTTGCCCATCGGGAAAATGGAGGTCTAACAGATGTGTGTGTGTGTGTGTGTGTGTGTGTGTGTGTGTGCGCGTGCATGCTCAGCGAGGTGAGCCCAGCCTGGGAGAACAGGTGTAATTGGATGTGGGAAAAAAGGAACCTTGTGGTCTCTCTCGCTCAATTAGATCAAACAATCTTCTCCTCTCCATTTCCTCCTCAGACAACAGTGTGCAAAGTTCCCCCGCAGGTCTGTTATTATTGCTTTGATCACGTTGGAATCAACGATCGAGGCGACGTAGATGACAGGCTAATGATAACGCGTTGAAACCAGCCCTCCTTTGATAGCATAAAAGCCCCTCTCCCTCTACACGTCTTGTCTGGACAAAATCAATTTAGCTGCACAAAGAGGAAAAATATTTTAGTGCTTTGGTCCGCTGACACTCAGTAGTGGCTTAGCCATGCCTGCATGGGGATCAATGACTCCTACAGTAAGTCATTAAGGCCCTTGTCTATAAAGGGAAACAGGTGAGGGGGGGGCAAATGTAGAACCGCATACTAAGCTCCAGCTGACCATGCCCAGTCGTTTATAGCCGTTGAGTTCTCAATGCAAAGACATTGGCAAGTCTGCTGAAATTGTAGCTCCACACTTGATGGAGCGTTCCATATACATTTGAAAGCAGGTGTGTAGCCGCAGTGTGCGCTACGCCAGGATTCTGTTAAATGCGTAAAAAGGGAAGTGGGGGGAGCGGAAGATGAGACAAAGAGTTTTCGACTGCGGCTGTGAGAGAGAGTGGTTCTAGCTTGGTGGGGTCTACGGTGAATCTCTTGATGGCTGTTGACTGCAATTAAATGGTGCTGGCTGTTAGAAGACATAATTTAAGAGCAGCTATCCTTCTCCCCTTTCCCTCCATTCCTCTACTTCCCCAACCCCCAGTCCTGTCTGAATGAAAGGGTGCCATGAATCTTGATTAAGGAAAGAGAGAAAATGACTCCCTTCCTTACCCAGCTCATCTACCCCGCCCTCCCTCCCCTACAAAGAAGTGCTGTTGAGGTGCCGAGAAGGACGGGTGATGGCAGATGGTTTGAGAAATGGCCCTCACAGATGGAGGTGGAAAACACCACAGAACTTAGCTTGTCTAATAAATTATTACTAAGGGAGAAAATATGCTTGTAAAACCATTATCTGTCATTTCATTTATTAATTCATTTAAGGCAACAGCAAAAATAAACAATTTCATATCCTGACTATTTACCTTTTACCCTTACCATGATTACTGAATCAAAACGAATCTATATCTATATATATATATACACAAAAGTATGTGGACAGCCCTTCAAATTAGTGGATTTGGCTATTTTAGCCACACCCGTTGCCTATACTGAAGAGCTCAGTGATTGTTAACGTGGCACTGTCATGGGATGCCACCTTTCCAACAAGTCAGTTCGTCAAATTTCTGCCCTCCTAGAGCTGCCCTGGTCAAGTGTAAGTGCTGTTGCTGTGAAGTGGAAACATCTAGGAGCAACAACGGCTCAACCGCGAAGTGGTAGGCCACACAAGCTCACAGAACGGGACTGCCAAGTGCTGCCTCTGTAAGCAATGTCAGCCCAAGAACTGGTTGTAGGTAGGTTCATGAACTGGTTTTCCATGGCCAAGCAGCCGCACACAAGCCTAAGATCACCATGCGCAATGTCAAGCATTGGCTAGAGTGGTGTAAAGCCTGCCGCCATTGGACTCTGGAGCAGTGGAAATGCGTTCTCTGGAGTGATGAATCACTCTTCACCATCTGGCGGTCCGACGGACTAATCTGGGTTTGGAGGATGCCAGGAGAACGCTACCAGCCCCAATGCATCGTGCTAACTGTAAAGTTTGGTAGAGGAGGAATAATGGTCTGGGGCTGTTTTTCATGGTTTGGGCTAGGCCCCTTAGTTCCAGTGAAGGGAAATCTTAACGCTACAGCATACAATGACATTCTAGACGATTCTGTGCTTCCAATTTTGTGGCAACAGTTTGGGGAAGGCCCTTTCCTGTTTCAGCATGACAATTCCCCTGTGTACAAAGCGAGGTCCATACAGAAATGGTTTGACGAGATTGGTGTGGAAGAACTTGACTGGCCTGCACAGAGTCCTGATCTCAATCCCTTCGAACACCTTTGGGATGAATTGGAACGCCGACTGCGAGCCAGGCCTTATCGCCCACCATCAGTGCCCGACCTCACTAATTCTATTGTGGCTGAATGGAAGTAAATCCCCGCAGCAATGTTCCAACACCAGAAGAGTAGAGGGTGTTATATCAGCAAAAGGGGGGACCAACTTCATATTAAAGCACATGATTTTGGAATGAGATGTTCGACGAGCAGGTGTCCACATACTTTTGGTCATGTAGTATATATATATTTCATGACTGCTACAAAATAACATGATCCATTGGGTAGGGCTTGGTCCTGGTCACAACCCAAATCATATTGATTAGGGTAAAGGTTACTTTCTCCTTTAAGACAAAATAGACCGCATCAAAAGCAAAAATATACCTTCTGTATGTGATTATTGAATGACATGATGGAGTAAGACAAAGTACTGTGTGCAGTTAGTCGCCAGGAGTCAGGACTGCACTGTCTGTTGTACACTGCAGATTGTCTCGGGTAATGAGGCATAGTATTACAGAGAACGCTGACACTGCACAGAGAGCTATTACATACAGGCAAAATACACTTCGATTTCCCGTAACATGTACGCAGCAGCTCACACAAATCAATATGTGTCAACGCATCATCTGATGATGGATCTGACAAACACACACACACAAGAGGAAGGAGGGGAGAGAATTTGAAGGTGAGGACAAACAAGAAGAGAAGAGGGGAGGAGAGCAGTTGTACTAGGTTGTGTTTATACGTCAAGGCAGATTTAAGACACGTGTGATATATTTCCCTTTAGAGTATAAAACAGGAACACCCACCTTGTCTAAGGTGTTCTGTCAACTTATTTTGCTTTGCTTTTTTTTGGTCAACGCTGCTTGTCATTACTAAATATATAGAAGAAATGAATGTAAAGCACAGCGTGTCACATTCAGAATTTCATGTTCCACTCCTGACATTAGCTGGGTTTTAGCAGGTCCTCAGTTTTTCTACCTACTCTCCTCACTGAGCACAGCTCACCAGACAAGGATCTGATTGAGTGTGAAAATGTTGCCTGACGGTAATAGATTGCAATCGACTCATGAACCTCAATTAAAAAAGACTTAGTAGAGTTTTAAAAGTTCTGAAAGTAGAAAGAAAGAGCCATCCATTTTGTTACAGCCTTCTTCATTCTCACTCCATTGTCATCAGACACGGAGAGGAGAATCTCTGATTTTGTTGGTCTCCTGGACAGAAGTAAGAGGAGAGAGAGGAGAGGGAAGTGATCTGTGATTGGGCAGCTGGTGTCAGGGGGCGTGTCCCATTGAGGATCTGGACCCACCCTCTCCATAGTCCCTGGGGTCCTGAGGGTCTCGTCTCGGCTCTGGGAGTCTGAAGGAACGAGACACACAAGAAGATCTGGTGAGAGGAACATCTTTCTTTCTGTCACTCTTTCGCACTCTCTCTGCCACACCCACACCCACACAGTGGGGGACCAGTGAAATGTCCCCACTTGTCCAAATTTTCCTTGTTTTACTATCCTTGTGAGGACCCAAAAAACACACACATTTGCGGGTGCATGCACAAACACTACAGTACATGTCACCAATCAAAAGTCTTAGCTTGTATTATTTTGAGATTTTAAGTAGAAATGCTTTATTCTACTTAGTGGCTGTCGAGTGATGCAGGTAAAGTGATTGCCAAATTGGTGGAGCCTATAGCAATCAGAGACAGTGTGATAGATTCCATTCCACCGGGGACAGGCTGCACTAATCATTTCCGCTAATTGGACAACCTTCTGAGGTTGACAGAACGACAGAACAGCCCTCCTCCCAGAGAGAGAAGTGATAGGAAAAAAATACTTCTCTCTCCTCCTCTCATCCCTCCTAGAGTATGAGAGAGAAGCCAAGAAACAGACCAACTCCTCCTCATTTCTTCCTCATGTCTGCATACTCATTCTCCTCTCTTTCCCTCTATATCCTTCCCTCTCTTCCTTCTTCCTACTCTTTCTCCTCCAACTCCCCACTCTGCTAACTGAACTTTCTCTGTACTTTAACCATTCTCCCCTCTCACTCTACTCACCCCCTGATCTCCTCCCAAAGACCACATCTCTGCTGGATCTCACTTTGTCTGAATTCCAACATCCCTCTCCTGCCTCTAGGACCTCCTCAGAGGCTACTACTATGTTCTCTCCTTCTATAACAACCCAACATCCCTCTCCTGCCTCTAGGACCTCCTCAGAGGCTACTACTCTGTTCTCTCCTCCTATAACAACCCAACATCCCTCTCCTGCCTCTAGGACCTCCTCAGAGGCTACTACTATGTTCTCTCCTTCTATAACAACCCAACATCCCTCTCCTGCCTCTAGGACCTCCTCAGAGGCTACTACTATGTTCTCTCCTTCTATAACAACCCAACATCCCTCTCCTGCCTCTAGGACCTCCTCAGAGGCTACTACTATGTTCTCTCCTTCTATAACAACCCAACATCCCTCTCCTGCCTCTAGGACCTCCTCAGAGGCTACTACTATGTTCTCTCCTTCTATAACAACCCAACATCCCTCTCCTGCCTCTAGGACCTCCTCAGAGGCTACTACTATGTTCTCTCCTTCTATAACAACCCAACATCCCTCTCCTGCCTCTAGGACCTCCTCAGAGGCTACTACTATGTTCTCTCCTTCTATAACAACCCAACATCCCTCTCCTGCCTCTAGGACCTCCTCAGAGGCTACTACTATGTTCTCTCCTTCTATAACAACCCAACATCCCTCTCCTGCTTCTAGGACCTCCTCAGACGCTACTACTCTGTTCTCTCCTCCTTTAACAACCCAGATATTTGGCCTTTCTCCCTCTCCGCCTCCCTCTCTTGCTCCCCTCAGACTGTGGTGCGACCTGAGGCAGCAGAGCAGCATATCCATGAATCGGAAGCAGGCAGGCAGCTATCAGGGCACCTCAAAGAGCAGAACACACACACACCTGCAAGTACACAATCTCACCAACCACTTCTCTTCCTAATTTGTGGATGTTCATCACTCATTTCGTACTACATCTTACGAATTTTAATTCATACAATATGTTATACATTTGCAATTTGTTGTGGCTAACGTTAGCTAGATGGCTAACATTAGCTAGGCTAGGGGTTAAGATTAGGGTTAAGTTAAAAGTTAGGAATAAGTGTTAGGGGTTAAGGTTGGGGTTAGTGGAAGGGTTAGCTAACATGCTAAGTAGGTGCTAAGTAGCTAATTAGCCAAAATGCTAAAGTTGTCCATAATGTCATTCAACCTTTGGGTTGCTAGATCTTCACGTTATACGCCCACCCATCCTCCCCAACCAGCCTCCTTCCTTTTGTTTTTTGAAGTAACCTTCTGTCTTATGTAACCGTTTACTATGTTATGTCTTTTAGGCCAAGCTGTTGTCTTTATATTTTTCTTCAACAAAGTCAGTGTGAAAGTATACACCTTCGCACCTCTGATGGCTGTTATACCCTAAACACCTTTTCTCAGAGAGAGAGCAAGACAGCGAGAGAAGAGAGATTTGCGAACACACACACTGACACTGTTCCCCCATGCCTGACATGAGGGGGAGAAGCCGTGTTTTGGGAGTAACTCAGAAAGTCTTATTTGTGTAAGGCAATTTCATCTTTCATCTCCAGTCAACCAAAAAGTCTCCCTGCTGTTTGATATGAAAATGTAATTATACATATATTCACATGGCTCCCCTACGGTGGGAAATTAACTATTTCTATTGCAATAGTCCTGGCTCAGCCCTTGGACGTAATAACTTATTTATTTCACCCGCAGGAGACAAGCCAGTACGTCTAGAGAGAGAACAGGGATAGCGTTAATAAGGAACAAAATGTCAGGATGAGGGGAGAAATATTCCCTACAAGGTTAGACTCCCGCTCTCTGCTTTTACCTCTCTCTCTTTCTGTAAACGTGCACAAGCTTGTACACACCTCTCCTCCAACACCTCTTTTAAATCTCTCTCTTTCTCCTTTTCCCTTCACCACCTCCCTCTCCCTCCGTTCTGCCCTGGTTAGATCAGTGGGGTTGTGGAGAAGTACCGCCTTACTGAGGACTAATGCAGTCTATGCATTATTGATTAGCACCAATACGTTTTTCGTCCCTTTGCCTGTGATCGTGGCCCGCGGATAGGGGGCACGTTGAGCTGAAAAGCGCAATGCGGGGCTCACTGTCTGGGGTCGGGAGAGTTCTGAGACCCCTGGGTGATGGATGGATAGATGGGGTCTCAATGGATGGGATCAGATGTGTATGTGTGCGAGAGAAAAATGTGTGTGTGAGAAAAAGAGCGTGCTCGGGGGGAAAAAGTTTTCAAAAAGTCTCAGAATCTTACTAACATCCACTGACTGTGTAAATTGGAAATGTCTCACCCTCCCTCTTAAAATGAACCTATCGCTCATTTTGGAAAACGTTGTTCTCCCCGCGAGGAACAGTGGGTAGGATCAAGCACGGTGTTGCTGACTTTGTTCTTTCTTTTTTTGGGGAGGCCGGGTTGCTGAGGCCTATAGAGACAGACAGCGAGGGAAGGAGAGAGGGAAGGAGAGAGGGAAGGAGAGAGGGAAGGAGAGAGGGAAGGAGGGGAGCTGTGGCCTGATTGAGTTTGATTCCCTGCTCTTGGCAGAGAAATTGCAGGGCTTCTAAGTCATCATCCGGAAATGCGCCCATCACGCTCCAGCCTCGCCGCATCAATCTAGCATTATTGCTCAGTGCATAATCAGACTGCGGTACTCTGGATAGGCTCAATGTGGGGGGGCAGGGGTGGTAGTGGTAGGGGAGGTGGGGGGCGAGGTCCCTACTGATTTAGCAGTACTTTAGTGCTTGAAGGCAACTGGGGGAAAGCGGAAGTAGTGGAGAGATGAAGAGGAGAGGCTGATGAGGAGGTGACAGGGAAGTAAGCATAGAGGTTGTCGGAGGGAGCACTTCACCAGAGCACCAGAGTAGAGACACTCATGCCAGTCATCCAAGTGGTAAATAAATATCCCCCATTTGCATTTCCAAACAGCGGTGATGCCGCCTGGACCTACTACTCAATCACATTAGCTAGGGAAAGAGAGGCCCATTTCTCAGGACTCCTGGGGGCCTGTGAGGGAAGGGGGCTGTAATGAGAGAGGATCCTTAATGGTTATCGATAGGGCCTCCAGGACAGTCTCTTACCCTGGCTCTCCAGTAAGCACTGCACTCTGCCACTACTTAATGAAGTAAAACTTGAATCTTCTCCGGGATGATTTAACATCGCACACAGCTCTGAGACATGGACCGATCGAGAAGTAGATGGGGGAGTGATATAGGAAAGGAGGGAGAAAGGGATGAAGAGAGGATGAGAGGGAGTATGAGTGATGAAGACTGAGTTGAGGGTTATTAGCAGAAGAATGAGAGAAGAAAGAGAGAGAAAGAATGAGCGAGAAAACAAAAGCGAGAGAGAAAGTCCATTTGGCAGTCCGTTGTGGAAAACGGAACCAGGGGTATGATGGGTAATTTGACATAGCAGAGTGAACACTCCACTAGGCCTAATTGGCCATTGTCCTGCGAGGCACTGCATCCCTTTCCTCCTCTCTCTCTCATTCTCTTTATTTAGCGCTCTTCCTCTTTCCCTCTCTCCATCCCACTCTCTCCGTCTCATGGTTAATGTCAGTAGATCTGTCCTCTTCCTTTCTATCTGACATCTGCTCTGTGTGAAATGTGTAATTTAGAAATGGCCCCTGCTCATATACCTGTCCCTGGGAGACCCTGTGCCATCCCCCAGCACTTTGTACTGCAATTATCCTGCCACAGAGAATCTGAGCTGGGGATGGAGTGTGATGAGGGTAAATGCAGAGTGGAAGGAGGCATTGGAGGGAGGGTAGGGAATAAGGGAAAGAGAGAGATGGAAGGGAGGAAGAGAAAGATATACTGTATCAGTGCTTCACATGAAGCTCGAGGAGGAAATGGATTCTCTGTCAAGAGTGATTCAGAGGAAGCAGGAGGAACTGCTATTATGCAAATTGGAGATTGTGTGTTTGTGTCAGCGCATAGCGTTTCATAGGTTGAAAGGGAAGAGAGGATTTTGTAAATGTATGCTTTCACCACAGCGCCTCTAGATAAGAGCTGTCAATAGCTATTCAGTACGCTGGATGAGAGTAGATATTCTTTCTATAAAAAGCTGTTATTGATATTGGAGTGTCTATTATAAACTGGAGCGGCTTGGTGATGCAACCTACCCCGACCTGAGAGGGAGTGAACGCCTTCACGCCCATCCACCCACACATCATCTCACTCCTCTTCACTTCACACCAGCCCACACACAAGCATGCACACTAAAATAGAGACAAAGAGTGAACAGCCGGGCTAATAAAGCTGTGAAACAAAGCCGCAGAGGGAAAAATAACAAGAGTATTGGGAATATTTTTCCATGAGAAAAGAGATATCATCGCAAACCATTCAGTGATGCCTGACATAATTCTCAGAACATTCTTGAAAATAATTCCTTTGATAGAGCTACCTCAAGCCTAAGTTGCAGTAGAGAGAAAGTGAAAACGCAAAAGCTATCTAGCCATCAATCATGTCCTGAGTCTACGGAGAAGCCTGTCATGTGACACACACACATACCATTCTATGTACTAACCCCTCTGTAATCTCAGCCCACAGCCAGATAGATACTGCATTCCCTCTCATCCGTATCCATACATATATTTATACAGTACTGTACTGTCAAGGGTACAGCAGTAGTGTACGCCAATGGGAGAAGTGTGATGCTACAGGCAGAGGAGCATAGGATATGACCTTTAGTTTACATTGCATGTGATTGATGTGAGCAAAATGCTGCTCAGTACAGTTGGAGATGAATCCAACTCATTAGCTTACTGATCCACAGCCTCCAGCCGCCCTGATTCCAGCTCATCTTCATACATGCCATTATGTAAAAATGTACATTATGAAATTCACTGGATACTACCACCCACTCGCCAGAAGAAATCCATGCAATCCCCCCACCATGTGAAGTGTATGCCTCTGTGTGCTACCAGCTCTGAACCACAACTCTGGAACACACAAGGTCAGTGATGTGGAATTAAAACAAGTGTTGGTGATGTTTATCCAATTGAATAATCATTGAGGAGATGTGAGTTAGTAGCAGTTTTGAACACTTATCCAACCAGAGCCAATTTCCTGTGCGTGTCCGACAACGTACGCACCTGCCTTAATCGTTTACAGGAATTAACAAAGAGCCATTCTGATAAGAGCATTAACTATTGTAAAGAGTCAATCTGACACAGGCTCATTTAGTGCTTTTACAATCACTGTTGCCACAGGGAAAATTGAGGAATTAGCCTAATTGAGGGGAGTTGCATTGAGCAACGCTGTCTCTGCCGCCTGCGTAGGCCGCAGAAATAAAATCTCTCATTAATTAGTAGTGTGAAATTTAATTTGGCGGCTCTGTGCTCCGGGGAGGGCTGTTAGTGTAGCGCGGCGTCACGTGCCTGATAATTCCCCCATAAAGCCAATTTTCACAGAGATGTAAATAGATTGATAAACAATTAGAGTGCATTCAGCACATCCTGGATCAGCCGGCGCTTGCCTCCTATATCTCCTTCAGAGTCGTTAAAGTCCTATTAGTCTGCCTTAATTCATTTCTTAAAGAGCATCCTATAGAAGAGAGGAGGAGAGAGAAGAAAAAAAACAAAAGTGGAGGGCCAGGTATAGAAAGAGGAGTCGGAGGGAGAGAGAGTTTTAGTTTAGTTTATTAAATTCGACCATTTAAAAAAACAAGCACACCTGAAACTTGAAAAGCCATACATGCACATGAGTGAAATCACGGAGGATAACACACAAAGTCTGGGACTTATTTCCATTGTGGTCCTCTTGAGACAAGATGACTAGGCAAGATCCAACACGGCTGCGTACAGTTTGACAGCGAGATAATAAAACATAAAAACAAAGAAGAACATCTCATCATTGCAATTGCATCATAAGGTACATTCAAACAGAGCACATCAAACTGTTAACTGTATTTTTAAAGCTGCCCAGAGAGGACGTTGTTTTTATGGGCAGAGGCAACACATTCCACTCTGAGGCTCCAGTATACTAGAAAGTACCTTTCCCAGCATTACTCCTGAACCTGTATAAGCACACATCAGCAACACCTGATCTGGTGCTGTGATTGTGTGCATCCCTAACACGAGGAAAGTAATCAGTTAGATATCTGGGCACAGAACCATAAATTCTCCTGTAAACCAAACCCAGTCTAATCTGGGACACCCTAGCCTCAACAGCCAGCCAGTTGAGTTCCTGAAAGCAGCTCCTGCCTATGTAAGTATGCGGACTCACCTTCAATACTACCACGATCAGCTTATTCTGGACTATCTGGAGCTTCCCCTTCAGAAGCTTAGATAAGCCCCCAAACCAGGAAGTACTAGCGTCGTCAAAACGGCATTGAATGAGGGCAGTGGCTAGCACTCTCATGGAGTCCTTATCAAGCAGCTTGGACTTTCTAGCCACAAACTTAGTCCAGGCATTAACCTTTCCTAGCACTTTAGTGGCCATGCTCACACCTCCCAAACTTCAATCAAGGATGCATTCCAAGTAACTAACAGAGGTTTTTGTAGTCAGCACCTCACCCCCTAACTCCACTCTGACTTCAGAGGACCTACACAATTTAGGTCTGAATCCAAAACCTAAGTGCAGAGATAGCTTATTATCTCCAAGCCAATTGCTAATGTTAGTAAACTCTGTGCAAACTATCCTCTCCAACAAAGTTTTACTTTTATGAGACACCAGAAGTGTAGAGTCATCCGCATAAAAGGAAAAGACGGCAAAAACAAGCATATTTCATATCGTTTATATACAGTAAAAACAGTAGAGGCCCAAGCACGCTCTCTGCGGAACGCCACAACTCAATGGTTTTGCCTGAGACAGTGAACCATTAACCTCTACCACTTGCTCCCTACATGACGACTAGGACTTTACCCAGCCTAGAGTGATACTGTTTAACCCCAGTGCCTCCAGTTTGGAGATTAGGAGACAGTGGTTAACTGTATCAAAGGCCTTCTGTAGGTCAAGCAGTACCATTCCACAGAGTTATCCCTCATCAATCTCTTTCCTGATGTAGTCAGTCAAGTAAAGTAAAATTGAACCAGTGTAGTCATTTGTTTTAAACCATGACTGAAAATCATACATTAGACTTTGTTTGTTGACATATTCATAAATTTGCTCATGTTCAACTCTCACCAGGATCTTTGATGTTATACTGAGGATAGATACAGGCCTATAGTTCCCAGGGTCAGACTTGATCCCCCTTCCTATACAGAGGAATAACATTAGTGTGTTTCATGTCCTTAGGAAAGATGCCTTGTTCAAGAGAGAGATTAATGATATGCGTAATACAAGGGGAAATTTGCTCAGCAGAATCTCTAAGAAACCTTGCAGGAATATTATCCAGGACTGTGGCTTTGGAGCATTTAAGCTCTGCTAGCATACAGGCTACTTTGGCTGTTGCTACCTTTGCAAAAGAAAAACGGTTTAGCTGAACCCCTAACTCTGCATAATACTTCTTGACTTGGTTGTTTCCGTACAAACCAGAATTGGTGGTCAGCTTGCTGACAACAGAGTAAATAAAGAGTTTAATTCATTGTCAACCTCTGCTTTTTCATATACCATCTCCCCCCTGATGTTCAGTCCAATACTGTTTACTTTGTTTTTGGTAGTACTACTACAGCCTAGTTCCTTAAATGATTTCTAAAGCTTTTTAGGGTAATTTTTGTTCTCAATGATTTTATCAGCAAAGTAACCCCTCTTAGCTTCATACATCCTGCTCTGTGCTTCATTTCTGTTACGTTTATATAGGAGAAAATCAGGCTGCTCTTGAGAGTTCCTTTCTCCTTGCTTTAATAGATTCTAGAATCTCATGATTAAACCAAGGAATAGATCTCAACTTTACTATGACCCATCTAATGGGAACCATCCCATTCACCACCTCAAGGAATCTACATTTAAAGGCTTCCCAGGCACTGTCTACCCCTACACTATCCAGCACAGATGCCCAGACAATTTTACCCTCTTGCGCCCTAAATATTTCAACACAGAATTTTTTGAGTCTTTTGATTCGAACAGTTTTGTGACACTTAACATCTTTAAAAACCCACCTTGTGCAAAATGTAATAAAATTATCACTGATTCCATAGACTATTACTCCACTCTGCAATATTTGGGATTTATCAGACACCAATATTAAGTCAATCTTACTTTGCACTGTTTAACATACCCTGGTGGGTACAGTACACTGACAGCAAAGGTAAGTTTCATTGAGCCCATGCCCAAAGCTAGGATCGCTGTATTTTAGATGAATCCACTGCGCATACTCCAAACATACCAGAGCTTTGCTGTTACTCTAACCCAACGTTCACAGGAGGTGCATGGCTGCATAGGCCGTTTGTGTTCATGATAAACTGAGGCATTGATGTATACCACCTGATAAGAGAAGGCATGGAGTTTTTATAAGATCTCCATTAATTTGAGATTTCAGACTGGCCATGGATGATCGTTTTGGTATATAACATTCCTTCCAAATCCGAAGTGCTGGATGCCATCAGAAGTGTTGGCATGACAGAAGTTGCTGAGAATTTATCGTTCTTTAATGTAGAATAAAGTAAAAGTGCTGCCACCATGCCGAACTTGCCAATAGCCATCTGGCCTTGCCTAGAGACAGAGAGTGAGATAGGGGAGAGAACAATCATCTCTGGAAGTGATGGATCAGGCCTGAAAGGCAGACGATATTCGTTTCATTCTCCACCATAGTTCCATTTTGGGGCCAAATGGAGAAATGGAGCATATCAGTGCGTCCAGTAATGCTGTAGTATAATGCAGGACTATGTGCCGGGATCCACCCAGCAAACAGCCTGCAGAACACATGAGACAGCCTGGAAATTAGGAAGTGAAGGAAGGACCCACAACAACCAAGGTCTTGGTGCTGAAGCCCTCTCTGTTTACAATGCACTATAAAGACTGTCCCCAGAGTGCAGCAATGCCATTTGGTCCTGGGTTTCATTGGGACTGCATATGAGAACAGGGCCTGGAGCGGTATGGTACTGCACCACTAACTAGCTCCCAGACGATGACAGTATAGGCTGTGTCCTAAATGGCAGCCTATTCCCTATATAGTCCACTATTTTTGACCAGGGCTCTGGTCAAAAGTAGTGCACTATGCAAGGAATAGGGTGACAGTTGGGGTGCAGTAGTGACTGTAGAGTATAGAGTCCCACCATGTGTCAGAGGGTAACAGAGTAGAGGCTCTAATCAGCTTGGACAAGCCACTCTTGGAACTGCTGAGCTGTCACACTACGATCACACTGCATTCCGGGAACATTGATAAAAGTATAAGCTCTAGAATGTGGTTGAATGGAGAAAAAGTCCTTCGGAGTGACGAGGGGGTGGTAGAATTATTGAATTAGAGCAGAGATGGACTTTGATTTACTGAATCAGGTGATTCGGAGAAGGGCTGGAACAAAATCCTTCGTACCCAGTCAGTGCTCCAGGAGGAGGGTTGGCCACACCTGAATTTTAGTTTTTGTGTGGGCTCCACCCCTGAAATGGGTATTTGTATCTTTCTGCGGTATACTCTGACATTTATACAGAGGAGAGCAGAGTTTGGAGGAACCTTTGTCATTTCTCGCCAGCTTCTTGAAACAAGGTTTATTTCCCTCCTCTCAGTTTAAAAAGCCCCTTTCTTCACCACTGCTCTAAATATATCTTAAACTTCCCTTCAAAAAGCTGGAGAGTCAAGGCCAGCAAAGAGAAAAACAATTTAGAGCCAGATAAACTTTTATCTATCCCTCTATTGAACAACACCTCAAGTGTGCTGAGAAACCATATCAATAGCTAACGGGATAAATAACAGTGAAACCCTGCCCTATCCCTACACTCTTCCTCCCCACCACCCTCCCTCCCTCCTCCCAGAGCCATCCATCCTGCTCTACTGGAAGTGGGCTCTGCTAGAGGTGGACTCCCCCTGGTTTTATTTGCATATCTGTCCCATGTGATGTATGGGAGTCGTTCCAGGCTGGGCCATTATGAAGAGTGACTGGTCACGGCGCCCACGCTCCCACGAACACACTTGGCAGACTGGCACAGCTGCGTCCTGCCCTCATCTCCCTCCCTAACGGTGGACTACTGTCGCCGCCACCATGGGAAGAAAAAAAATTAATCGCCCAGGTGCCGAGGCAAGCTGTCCAGGAATGCTTTGGAATGCTGTGTCTGTGTGTGTTGTGCCTCTGAGCGATGTCATGGAAATGACTTTTTCCCCTTCATCAGAGATGGAGAGATGGTAGAAGACCATATGGCAGCAGAGGAAGAAGAGATTAAAAGAGAGAGAAAAAGAGATTGTGTGACGAGAAGAGACAGCCTGGCTATTAGGCTAAGTCTTCTGTCATGTGAACGCTCCCCATCCAAGTTCTGTCATCCACACGTACATAGCCTAAGTCTAAAGGACACAAAGGAAGACCATAGCATCCTCTCTGCCTGCTGCCTGCCTGTATACTGCTGTCACAAATATTTTCTCCTGATAAAAGTTCCCTGTCCCTCAGTTCCACATGTCCTCTCAAAAAAACAAACACAGAATTAGAACCTTCGCCCAGAATACTTTCTCTGGGGATATCATGTTTAATGTTTGCGCATACAATCCTGCGCTAATGATGAATACAATAGAAATAAGTGAATACAATACAATAGAGCTGTCTTGACGGGTCCCTGTGGCAGTGTGTTCCTGCAGTAGCAGCAGTAGACTCGACAGGAGGTCAGAGACCTGGCAGTGTGGAGCCAGGACAACAACCTCTCCCTCAATGTGAGCAAGACAAAGGAGCTGATCGTGGACTACAGGAAAAGGAGGGCCGAACAGGCCCCCATTAACATCGACAGGGCCGTACGTGGAGCTGGGTGAGAGTTTCAAATTCCTCGGTGTCCACATCACCAACAAACTATCATGGTCCAAACACACCAAGACAGTCGTGAAGAGGGCACGACAAAACCTATTCCCCCTCAGGAGACTGAAAAGATTTGGCATGGGTCCCCAGATCCTCAAAAAGTTCTACAGCTGCACCATCGAGAGTATCCTGACCGGTTGCATCACCGCCTGGTATGGCAACTGCTTGGCATCTGACCGTAAGGCGCTACAGAGGGTAGTGCGTACGGCCCAGTACATCACTGGGGCCAAGCTTCCTGCCATCCAGGACCTATATAATAGGAGGTGTCAGAGGAAAGCCCCCAAAATTGTCAGAGACTCCAGTCACCCAAGTTATAGACTGTTTTCTCTGCTACTGCACGGCAAGCGGTACCGGATCGCCAAGTCTAGGACCAAAAGGCTCCTTAATAGCTTCTACCCCCAAACCATAAGGCTGCTGAACCATTAATCAAATTGCCACGGGACTATTTACATTGACCCCCCCCCCCCCCCACCAGTTGTTTTGTACATTGCTGCTACTCGCTGTTTATTATCTATGCATAGTCACTTCACCCCTACCTACATGTACAAATTACCGACCAACCTGTACCCCCGCACACTGACTCGTTACCTGTACCCCCTGTATATAGCCTCGTTACTGTTATTTTACTTTTTATTATTTTTTTACTTTTGTTTATTTGGTAAATATTTTCTTAACTCTTCTAGAACTGCACTGTTGGTTAAGGGCTTGTAAGTAAGCATTTCAAGGTAAGGTGTACACCTATCGGCGCGTGTGACAAATAAAGTTTGATTTGATTGGACACTGAGCTGGGACAGGAGCAGAAAGAGAAACAGGCAGACACTTTCACTGGGCCCAGACAGCTCCACAGTGCTAGTTGAATGACTAATACATTTTTATGGGTGCTAATGCATCTTGTAAAACATCTGTCATAAAAGCCTGCCAGCTCCTGGAACTAATATTCCCCCCATGATATTTTATCATAGCACAAGACAGAAGGAAATTTCAGTGTTTTGGGAAATCCAGTGGCCTGTCCATCCATGCCTATTAGTTAAAACACAACCCCCCCTCCCCAGACAAACACCTTCAGTGGAGGCTAGGAGGGAAACAACACTATACACTGTCATTTAAATCAGGACCAAGCCCGCAGCAACCACCAAACCTTTACATATATATTTTTCCTATACGAAGATCTTTCACACCTACTACCACCAGAAAGATGAAGAAAAAAAGCCTCCAAAATGTCATTCAAACAAAGAAAAACTGATCTGCAATCTCCCTCAACACCCCTCGCACCATCCAAAAGAGAAAAAAAACTAAGTGCAAATAGTAAAAGAGAAAAAATATTTTCTTGATGTGGTGTGCATTCTAACACTCTCCTATAGTAGGGTAATTAAGAACTGTCTCCCTTCACACTCCTTCACTCCTCCCGTTCTCTACATTCCACTCAAGGTTGCCTTCTCCCGCCGCCGCCGAATACTGATACTGATGTGCTAGGCAACATAACGCCACAGCAACACATAAATTGCAACAGTGACAGCGCCTGTCGGGAGGCTGCTGAATTAAACATGGCCATGACAACCATCGTGCTCTCCCTCTCTCTCTCTTTGCGCTCTCTCCAGCAGAGGGATGGAGGCAGTAAAGGAGGAAATGATGAGAGAAGAGACAGACTTCTTCGGCCCTTCCACTCTGCTGAGCCTGGGGTCCGTGAACCGTGTGTTGAGATGTCACATGATTCAGCGGGCCCCTGTCTGCATGTAACAGTGTTAACAGTATATTGATGGTGTAGTGGGCCGGGAGGGAGCAGGGCTAGGAGATGAGCCGGTGTGATATGGTTCTGCTGCTGCCGTGTTGACAGGTCATAGCGAGGGGCAGGATTCATCAGCCTTTGTTCAGCTCACCACTATCACCCCGCCAACATCTCCACTGAGCTGACACCAGACCTGGAACCCTACCCCGGGGTGTCAGACTGTGTGTATGTTTGTGTGCGAGAGAGAGGGAGAGGGGCACAGTGAGCATAGTCTTCATGTGGTGGAAGGAAGGAATATTTTACATCAGGCTCAAGAAATATGTGTGCGTGTTGTGTTTAGTACTTGGGAACGCAATAAATAATGTTTGTGTGTTCTGTAACTTCTAGAGTGGTGCGTGTGTGTGGGATTAGCCTTAACAGAGATACGGGGTGACAGTCTGCTTTGGGAAAGCCACTGGCACTCAAAGAGAGAGAGAGATTGCAACTTTGTTGTCTGTATCGGTTTCTGTATGTAACAGAGGAGGAGGGAGTGTTATCCTTCTTTTACTAAGTCACATCACCCAGTTATTCCAACGCAACACAACCCTCTGTCCCAGCAAACACTGAAGCAGGCATTCGCTGTCTTTTTACAACCAATAGGCCTGTCCTGCGTAATACCCAAGATTCTACCAGCCCGGAGACTGAGACAGCTAGATTGACTGGCATCTGCTAGTTGGAGTGGTTGCCAGACGTGGCCAGTTTTCAGTTAGCCATCATAGCCCATTACGAACCATTAAATGTTCTCCATCGTTCCTGCATCAGCTCCTTACCGATGGCGATGCTGCCTGGTCTCATCAAGCTGTATCAGAACGCTTCCCTACTGACGATGACTAGTGTTTGATGGAGTCACACTGTACACACAGAATCACAACACATCTGTGTTCTACTATACACTGCTCCTACCTTCTCCAGGGGTCTACCTCTCTCATATAGGCTCTCTCTGACACGCACTCTCCATTTTCAGTCTGTCTTAGGCTCACTTCATTTCTTACTCCCTCGCTCTCCCTCCTCAACAGCCCAGTCTTTCAAGCTAGTGCTGACAACGAGCGGCATGATTACTTTCCAGGAAAGGAGAGCAGAGTAAAAGAGGAGAGCAGACCCTTTTAATGAGCAGGTGCAGAGAGAAAGAGACAAATAACAAACAAATGAGAAAGGATGAGTGTTTCACAAAAACAAACCATCAACGTTGTGATTAACAAGCAACCAAACAAAAGAAATCTTCTGTTTGGAGTCTGTTTCAGCCCAAAAGCAGCTCCGCCACTTGGTATGGAACAGAACAAGCTAAACATACAACCACTCAATTTAATTGACAGAGCTACGGATGCAAGGACTGACAGTCCATGTAGTCAAAACACAAACAATCCGTTAATACATTTGGAGTTTGATAGGGTCAAAGTTGTACTGATCTCATGAGGTATACATAGCATAGTACATGGACTTGGTAGGAAGTGTAATACTTGGTAACATATTGGATACCACAAGCTTATCAGCAAGGGTATCACTGGAAGCAGATATAACTCAATGTGCAACACAGGAGAAGATAGCAAACTGTTTATACCACCGTACATGGTGAAGTTGGCTGTCAGACTAAGTTATTGTTGTTGTCTTGTGCACTGGAGCCCTATGAGATATGATTCACCAGGCTTGCTCCCATTTTTCATGCCCTGTCCTTCTATATTACCCCGTGCCCAGAAAGCTCCCCCCCCCCCGCCCAGAAAGCTTAATCCCCCCCATTTTACCATCTCCCCTCTTTCACTTTTCTATTCTGAGTTAAACATGATCTCTCCTTTCTTGAATACTTAAAGCGGTAACTGGGGGTATATATATTAATATTTTAAGTTATCCTCTTGATTCCCTTCTGGCTCCTTTTCAATGTCAGCAGAAAACTTTGACAATAACTGCTTTCAAATGAATTAGATATAAATAGATATACTTAACTGACGAACCGACAAACACGAACTAACGCACACAGAACTACTGTAGACAATCCATCATTTATAGGCACTATAGGCTTGAAACATTAAAGGGATACTTCAGGATCTTGGCAATAATGCCCTTTAGCCCCGAGTCAGATGAACTCGTGAATACCATTTTTATGTCTCTGTGTGCAGTTTTAAAGGAAGTTGCTAACTAGCTTTAGCACAATTGCTGACTAGCGTTATTGCAATGACTGGAAGTCTATGGGAACTTCTAGCATTCTAGCTGTTCCTGTAGACTTCCAGTCATTGCGCTAATGCTAGTTAGCATTTGTTCGCAAAACTACCTCTAACTTCCTTCATACTTTAAAAAAAATATTTTTATTTTACCTTTATTTAACCAGGTAGGCTAGTTGAGAACAAGTTCTCATTTGCAACTGCGACCTGGCCAAGATAAAGCGTAGCAATTCGACACATACAACAACACAGAATAAACAAAACATACAGTCAATAATACAGTAGAACAAAAGAAAACAAAAAGTCTATATACAGTGAGTGCAAATGAGGTAAGTTAAGGCAATAAATAGGCCATGGTGGCGAAGTAATTACAATATAGCAATTAAACACTGGAATGGTAGATGTGCAGAAGATGAATGTGCAAGTAGAGATACTGGGGTGCAAAGGAGAAAGATAAATAAATAAATACAGTATGGGGATGAGGTAGGTAGATAGATGGGCTGTTTACAGATGGGCTATGTACAGGTGCAGTGATCTGTGAACTGCTCTGACAGCTGGTGCTTAAAGCTAGTGAGGGAGATATAAGTCTCCAGCTTCAGAGATTTTTGCAGTTTGTTCCAGTCATTGGCAGCAGAGAACTGGAAGGAAAGGCGGCCAAAGGAGGAATTGGCTTTGCTGGAGCGCATGCTACGAGTGGGTGCTACTAGGTTGAACAGGCTAGTAAGAGGTTGCAACAATATCGGCAGATAATTTTAGAAAGAGAGGGTCCAGATTGTCTAGCCCGGCTGCTGATTTGTATGGGTCCAGATTTTGCAGCTCTTTCAGAACATCAGCTATCTGGATTTGGGTGAAGGAGAAATGGTGGGGGCTTTGGCGGGTTGCTGCGGAGGGTGCCGGGCAGTTGACCGGGGCAGGGGTAGCCAGGTGGAAAGCATGGCCAGCCGTAGAGAAATGCTTATTGAAATTCTCAATTATAGTGGATTTATCGGTGGTAACAGTGTTTCCTAGCCTCAGAGCAGTGGGAAGCTGGGTGGGGGTGCTCTGTTTCTTGACGCAGAGAGATAAAAATGATATCCACGAGTTCATCTGACTCTGGGGAAGTAGATACATCCCGAAGTATCCCTTTAATGTTTCAAGCTTATAGTGGCTATAAATAATGGATTGTCTGCAGTATTTGTGTGTGTGTCGGTTCGTCAGTTAAGCATATCTAAACAGTGTGTTTGCCTACTCATTAATTTGAAAGCAGTTATCCTCAGAGTTTTCTGCTGATATTTAAAAGGAGCCAGAAGGGAATGCACTTTAACAATTCTACTGCCAAATTCCCTTAATAATAACATTGCCCAAAGTATCCTTAATACTAACCATATTTCAATGAATTTTATTGAGCAAGGATAATCCATTCAGTAACACTTGCCACTGTTTTCTTAGGAGTTCTGCGATCAAAGTCCAGGCAGATAACTAGTCTGAGATTGGCACTTTACGCCTCCCTTCTTCTTACTGGGGATGATGGTCAACACAGAACAACACACATGACCAGAGTCTAGTATTTACTCCAACCCCTAGGATTCAAAACTCAACTCCACAGGCTATATCTAGCTATGGTTGTTAAAGTCTACCTCTCTACAACTCAACAAAATCTGAGCTCATCCACATCCACAATAAAACCAGACACTTTCAGTCACATCTTTTATGAAAATACATTATTGCCAACTGCACCATTTTCTTGATGTGTGAGAATACAATCTTATGATTCAGATTCTGACATTTCAGAAACTCTATTAATCTAAAAAGTTTTACATTTTCCAGTCCACTTTAAGCAGCACTACCCTTTCCATTTAGGTCCACATCTCTTCAGAATGGCTGAAGAGGGGAACAAAATACAAAACCATAATGTACGAGTTGCTATGGCAACTCCCAAGATCAAATTGTGATTGTTATCGGAAGCTTTGTTGTGGTAAAAGGACCTTTTTTGTATTCCAGTTAACCCGGAGATAAAAATAAAATAAAAAATACCATTAGTCATGTAGCGGAGCACGTGAAAGATCACGCAAGACACACACACACACACACACACACACACACACACACACACACACACACACACACACACACACACACACACACACGTTTACGATTAGAGCTGCTGTGGCTGTCGATGTCATTCGATAGTGGACCTCAAAGTGAGTACCAGTGACATGAACCTAAAGAAGTCTGTGGGTTGTGTGTAGTACATGTGACTCTTTCGATTAATAATGCATATTTATTTGTGGTGTGACATTCAGTGAGTGGTGTGTGTGTGTGTGTGTGTGTTTGTAGAGAACGGTGTTATGTCAGTGTGTGTTAGTGCACACATGCCAGTGCATGTTTAGCAGGATAGTGTAGAGGGTGAAGTGTGGGATGCGAGATCCACAGTCCCATTGGAATGTGAGAGGAAAGGAGTGTGATCCTCCATCATCACGCAGAGCAGCCAGCTGGGCCTTGTTACGCATGCACGCACGGACGCCACACACACACGCACCAGCAGTCACTTAAACCCTGTTGGCTGATGTTTCCAACTATAGCCACTTAAATTATTAAGTGAGGGCATGTTGATTATACCGCGGCATACAGTTACACACAGTAAGACACACGCACGCTCACACACACACACACACACACACACACACACACACACACACACACACACACACACACACACACACACAAATGTGATGGGATAATGGAGGGGGGGAGGAGGCTGCAGTACCTTTGTTCTCTCTGGGGATTGTAAATATTTCATTAGCGGAAACCCAGCTCTGTGTTTCCATCTCAGGGGTCTTTCCCCAGCCCTCTACCACTTAACTCCTCTCTTTCCTTCCTTCCATCCATCTGTTTGACCCTCTGAAGGGCAAAGGGCTCAACATAGTGGCTAAAGCTGAGCCAAATCATCTCAACACCACCCCCTTCCCTCTCCTAACCCTGGGTGTGTTAACTGAACATCAGGAGGGCAAAGCCAGAGAGCTACCACTTCCTCTTCCTGTACAGCCTTGCCAGCACAACCAAAACACTACTAACTAACCATCCATTCAAGGAGAGAAAGATCACAACAAAAACAAAATAGGCAACCGATTTCACAGTTGACTGTGTTACATAAATGTCTTGGTGTTAGTAGCGTATCTGAGAGCGAGCAAGTGAGAACGAGAGCGAGTGAGAACAAGAGAGCGGGTGGGGGGTGAGGGAGATAGCCGGGGGAAAGAGAGAGTGCAAGAGATGGAGAAAAGGAGAAAGAGAGAGAAGAGTATGGGTGATTACATAAAGGCTCTGGTGAGAGCACTAGCCCTTAGCCCTGCAATCGCTACTCTCTGAGGTAATGCTACTTCTGCTCAGGTCCTTTTCATGATAAAACAGAGGAAATGTGTGTGTGTGCGCGCCCACAGGTCCCACGCATGAAAAAGCAGGTCTGGAAGTCAGGGTGCATTGCATGGCTCCAGAGAAAGACCATAGCGATGTGACAGAGTGGAGGAATAACTGGAGGGACCTCCTATCATCCTTATAAGTGCCAGACTCCCCAGCGTGCCTTATCATATTAGTGTGATTACACTGCATGATTTATATGCTTGCCAAGCCTTCCCTGCTAAGCAGACTTTCTGCACATCACAGTCCCATAACTCTTTCTGACACACATATCTTTGTCTCAACTGGGGTTGTAAAGTGATGGTACATTACTGGAAACTTTTGAAGTTTGCCAGTAAACTACCCGAATTGTGGTATCTTTCAAGGATTTTATGTAATCTATCACAAGACATGTAAGTGGCCCTTTTGTGTACTTCAGATTATCACAGGTGTCTGTAATTATCTCTGGCCCTCTATGTGGCCTCATCACAAAAACAGATGAAATTATTAAATAAGAGGATTTTAAAATACAAACTAGATGTCACGCCCTGACCTTAGAGATCCTTTTTATTCTCTATTTGGTTAGGTCAGGGTGTGACTAGGGTGGGAAATCTATGTTTCTATTTTTTTGTTGGCCTAGTATGGTTCCCAATCAGAGACAGCTGTTTGTCGTTGTCTCTGATTGGGGATCATACTTTGGCAGCCCTTTTTCCCACCTTAGATTGTGGGATATTGATTTTGTATTGCTGCTGTGTAGCATGCAGAAATTTACGCTCGCTTTTTGTATTTTGTTGTTATGACGGTGTTCATTTTAAAATAAAATAAAATGTTCGCCTACCACGCTGCACCTTGGTCCGATCATTACGGCGAGCGTAACACTAGAATAACAAAGTTGTAAAACATTATCCTAAATATAAACCATCAACTTAGTTAATACCATTGTGTTAAATATGGGATTTCAGCAAGAAATATCCTTTGTTTTTTTTACTCACTTATTTGACTATGTCAGTATGTATTTGTTGCCAATGTTTTGGTGTCAAACCGGTGGTAGTTGTGAAAAAAAGTCAATAGTTGGACGAGTTGCAGAGGTAATTGAAAATAATGTAATCGCTGATTAGATGCTTTGTTTTGATTAATTAGGCTATTGTCTCTTAAACCATATGGTCTACAAACTAAATGGACAATATGGACACATAAAAAAGGAATATAATACAGTAACAGTCAAAAGTTTGGACACACCTACACATTGAAGGGTTTTTATTTTGACTATTTTCTACATTGTAGAATAATAGTGAAGACATCTAAAACTATGAAATAACACACAGAATCATGTAGTAACCCAAAAAAGTGTTAAATCAAAATATGTATTATATTTTAGATTCTTCAAAGTAGCCACCCTTTGTCTTGATGACAGCTTTGCACACTTTTGGCATTCTCCGAACCAGCTTCATGAGGTAGTCACCTGGAATGCATTTAAATTAACAGGTGTGTCTTGTTAAAAGTTAATTTGTGGAATTTTTTTCCTTCTTAAATGCATTTGAGCCAATCAGTTGTGTTGTCACAAGGTAGGGGTGGTAAACAAAATATAGCCCTATTTGATAAAAGACTAAATCCACATTATGGCAAGAACAGATTAAATAAGCAAAGAGAAATGACAGTCTATCATTACATTAAGACATGAATGTCAGTCAATGCAGAACATTTTAAGAATTTTCAAAGTTATGACGAAACTGGCTCTCATGAGGACCGCCACAGGAAAGGAAGACCCAAAGTTACCTCTGTTGCAGAGGATAAGTACCTCTGTTGCAGCCCAAATAAATGCTTCACAGAGATCAAGTAACAGACACATCTCAACATCAACTGTTCAGAAGAGACTGCATGAATCAGGCCTTCATGGTCGAATTTCTGCAAAGAAACCCCTACTAGAGGACACCAATAAGAAGAAGAGACTTGCTTGGGCCAAGAAACATGAACAATGGACGTTAGACCAGTGAAAATCTGTCCTTTGGTCTGATGAGTCCAAATTTGAGATTTTTGGTTCCAACCGCCATGTCTTTGTGAGACACAGAGTAGGTGAACAGATGATCTCCACATGTGTTGGGAGTGCTGCATCAGATGACCTGGCCTCCACAATCACTCGACCTCAACACAATTGAGATGGTTTGGGTTGAGTTGGACCGCAGAGTGAAGGAAAAGCAGCCAACAAGTGCTCCACATATGAGAACTCCTTCAAGACTGTTGGAAAATAATTCCAGGTGAAGCTGGTTGAGAGAATGCCAAGAGTGTGCAAAACTGTCGTAAAGGCAAAGGGTGGCTACTTTGAAGAATCCAAAATATATTTTAATTTGTTTAACACTTTTTGTTGGTTACTACATGATTCCATATCTGTTATTTCCTATTTCATTATTTCTACAATGTAGAAAATAGTAAAAATGAAGAAAAACCCTTGAATGAGTAGGTGTGTCTAAACTTTTGACTGGTACTGTATATGAACACATTTGTTTAAAGTTATTCAAGTATAAATTACCAAAGTTATGATTTGGTATTTTTGGGGTATTTTATTAGGATCCCCATTAGCTGTTGCAAAAGAAGCAGCTACTCTTCCTGGGGTCCACACAAAACATGAAATAGTACAGAACATTAATATAACATTAATAGAAAAGAACAGCCCAACGACAAAACGACATACATTTGGTAGACTGCCATAGATTCTGTTAATTACCAAAATTACTGAAGATTCCGGTGGCATAGGCCTCAGTGAATGTCCAGCCTCTCTTTTTATCAGAAAACTAACAGAAACCCTGCTCTCCTAATCTTCGTCCCTTAAGGACCACCTGTCGAGCATAACTTGCAACTCACCTAGGGTGAAAAACAATTTAAGAATGCAAGCAATGATCAACTTTTAGAGATGTAGAGAGACTCCATCGATTGGGATGTTTTATTTGCTTTCTTTAGTACGACTCACCCTTCTCATTTGCAAAGTTGCATATTGCCTCTGTCTCCCTCACCCTCATGCACTCCCCCTCCATCTCCCTCTTTTGCTGTCCCTCTTCCCCTTACTCTCTTCTTTCTCTCCAATCCTCCTATATTCTCCAGGGAGACACATTGGCTCTGTGAAATGAACGTTTATGCCCCATCCCCTGCTGTCCCAGGATGCTTTGAGGAGGTGTGTGTGGAGACGCTAAGCACCTCTCCTGTTCCTCCATCGATCAGAACAAACTAACACACACCCATGCGCACACACAAACTATTGATCAGTGGCCCTACCATCTCCCAAACCAACACCGCTCTCTGATCAGGGAAGAGTTATTTCAAGGGGGCTCAGGGAGGATGATGAGAAACCATTAACCAAATCAATGTTTGTGTGTGGTGTATTATGTGAGAGATGTGCAAGGGGGGCAATGGCACCTCTTGGTAGGATATAAATTGATTCAATAAAAGACAATCTCATAATACATCATTAGCACACACAAACAGGCAAACCATGACCAAGTTCACAAAGAGGCTTCAATTGTGCGATTAGAGCCAGATGATAAGTATGGTCATGACCTGTGTCTATGTAGAGCTCCTCACTAACACTGGGGAGAGGGGACTAGGGAGAGAGGCTCCTCACTAACACTGGGGAGAGGGGACTAGGGAGAGAGGCTCATCACTAACACTGGGGAGAGGGGACTAGGTAGAGAGGCTCCTCACTAACAGAGGAGAGGGGACTAGGGAGAGAGGCTCATCACTAACACTGGGGAGAGGGGACTAGGGAGAGAGGCTCATCACTAACACTGGGGAGAGGGGAGTAGGTAGAGAGGCTCATCACTAACACTGGGGAGAGGGGACTAGGTAGAGAGGCTCCTCACTAACAGAGGAGAGGGGACTAGGGAGAGAGGCTCATCACTAACACTGGGGAGAGGGGACTAGGGAGAGAGGCTCATCACTAACACTGGGGAGAGGGGACTAGGGAGAGAGGCTCCTCACTAACACTGGGGAGAGGGGACTTAGGTAGAGAGGCTCATCACTAACACTGGGGAGAGGGGACTAGGTAGAGAGGCTCCTCACTAACAGAGGAGAGGGGACTAGGGAGAGAGGCTCATCACTAACACTGGGAAGAGGGGACTAGGGAGAGAGGCTCATCACTAACACTGGGGAGAGGGGACTAGGGAGAGAGGCTCATCACTAAACACTGAGGAGAGGGGACTAGGGAGAGAGGCTCCTCACTAACAAAGGGGAGAGGAAGCTAGGGAGAGAAGAGTACAGTCATGGCCAAAAGTTTTGAGAATTACGAAAATATTACATTTTCACAAAGTCTGCTGCCTCATTGTCTTTAGATATTTTTGCCAGATGTTACTATGGAATACTGAAGTATAATTACAAGCATTTCATAAGTGTCAAAGGCTTTTATTGACAATTACATGAAGTTGATGCAAAGAGTCAATATTTGCAGTGTTGACCCTTCTTTTTCAAGACCTCTGCAATCCGCCCTGGCATGCTGTCAATTAACTGCTGGGCCACATCCTGACTGACGGCAGCCCATTCTTGCATAATCAATGCTTGGAGTATGTCAGAATTTGTGGGTTTTGTTTGTCCATCCACCTCTTGAGGATTGACCACAAGTTCTCAATGGGATTAAGGTCTGGGGAGCTTCCTGGCCATGGACCCAAAATATCGATGTTTGGTTCCCCGAGCCACTTAGTTATCACTTTTGCTTTATGGCAAGGTGCTCCATCATGCTGGAAAAGGCATTGTTTGTCACCAAACTGTTCCTGGATGGTTGGGAGAAGTTGCTCTCGGAGGATGTGTTGGTACCATTCTTTATTCATGGCTGTGTTCTTAGGCAAAATTGTGAGTGAGCCCACTCCCTTGGCTGAGAAGCAACCCCACACATGAATGGTCTCAGGATGCTTTACTGTTGGCATGACACAGGACTGATGGTAGCGCTCACCTTGTCTTCTCCGGACAAGCTTTTTTACGGATGCCCCAAACAATCGGAAAGGAGATTCATCAGAGAAAATGACTTTACCCCAGTCCTCAGCAGTCCAATCCCTGTACCTTTTGCAGAATATCAGTCTGTCCCTGATGTTTTTCCTGGAGAGAAGTGGCTTCTTTGCTGCCCTTCTTGACGCCAGGCCATCCTACAAAAGTCTTTGCCTCACTGTGCGTGCAGATGCACTCACACCTGCCTGCTGCCATTCCTGAGCAAGCTCTGTACAGGTGGTGCCCCGATCCCGCAGCTGAATCAACTTTAGGAGACGGTCCTGGCGCTTGCTGGACTTTCTTGGGTGCCCTGAAGCCTTCTTCACAACAATTGAACCGCTCTCCTTGAAGTTCTTGATGATCCGATAAATGGTTGATTTAGGTGCAATATTACAGCAATATCCTTGCCTGTGAAGCCCTTTTTGTGCAAAGCAATGATGACGGCACAGGTTTCCTTGCAGGTAACCATGATTGACAGAGGAAGAACAATGATTCCAAGCACCACCCTCCTTTTGAAGTTTCAAGTCTGTTATTTGAACTCAATCAGCATGACAAAGTGATCTCCAGCCTTGTCTTTGTCAACACTCTTGTGTTAAACAAATCAAAATATATTTTCAATTTGAGGTTCTTCAAATAGCCACCCTTTGCATTGATGACAGCTTTGCACTCGCTTGGCATTCCCTCAACCAGCTTCACCTGGAATGCTTTTCCAATAGTTTTGAAGGAGTTCCCACATATGCTGAGCACTTGTTGGATGCTTTCCTTCACTCTGCGGTCCGACTCATCCAAAACTATCTAAATTTGGTTGAGATCGGAGGATTGCGGAGGCCAGGTCATCTGATGCAGCACTCCATCACTCTCCTTCTTGGTAAAATAGCCCTTACACATCCTGGAGGTGTGTTGGGTCATTGTCCTGTTGAAAAACATATAGTCTCACTAAGCGCAAACCAGATGGGATGGCGTATCGCTGCAGAATGCTGTGGTTTAACACTTTTTTGGTTACTACATGATTCCATGTGTTATTCCATAATTTTGATGTCTTCACTATTCATCTACAATGTAGTAAGTAGTAAAAATAAAGAAAAACACGTGAATGAGTAGGTGTTCTAAAACTTTTGACTGATAGAGTGTGTATGTGTGTGTGTGTGTGATATCTATCTATCTATCTATCTATCTATCTATCTATCTATCTATCTATCTATCTATCTATCTATCTATCTATCTATCTATCTATGTGGGTTAACCTTGACCAAGGGCATTGTAGATGCGTCATCCAACCGTGGGGTCCCAACTCTCAGCCATCTGGTCTGGATAGAGTAGTGGATTGTGCTTGGGTCTCAGCATTACCATTGGCAGGCCCATCAGTTACAGCCCCTGAGCTGGCAGTTATACTGGGTCTCTCCATGGCTAGGTCAGGGCCATTAAAAACAAAACACTAGAATCTGAAAATATTGTACATTTCTCCAAAACAAATACTCCAACTCCTCTATGTACTTGCTCCATATTCTGCAGGTGTGACAAAACAAGGCAATGCTGATTGATGTGTTTATTCAGTTTCCCTGCCGTAGCTGCTATTTGGTTATTTGTGTTATCACTTATCTGTTCTGAAAATCCAACAACATTCCAAAGATAAAACACAGAGCTGTCTGTCTTTCTCTAAAGCTTTTAGTTCAAAGCTTGTTGATGGTGTCTGTCTTAGAAGACACTGTCTTCTTTAACCTTTATTCAACCACAAAGTCCCTTTCAGATAAAGCATTTATTTCCCACCGGATATACTGAGGCTGACATTTCAGAAAGGCAGACATAGAGGCACTGCCTGTGTCTCAGACCTTTACTGAGCGAGCGAGTGTGTGCGTGTGCGTGCGTGCGTGAGAGAGAGGTGGGGAGGCAGCCTGACATCAAGGCCAGGAGAGACACACACACCAAAGGGACAGGACACAGCAGGGGGTGATGGGAAGGCAGCTGCTCCGAGCGAGCAGCTCCTC
Source organism: Salmo trutta (assembly GCF_901001165.1). Taxonomy (NCBI): domain Eukaryota; kingdom Metazoa; phylum Chordata; class Actinopteri; order Salmoniformes; family Salmonidae; genus Salmo; species Salmo trutta. The sequence continues at coordinate 35,623,241 of NC_042973.1, forward strand.
TGAGATCCATGTCAGTGTCAGGGAATCAATACGTGTGTGACTGGGTAAAGGCTATCTGTTACACCTACTGTCTCCCACACTAGCCTACACACCTTTACAAGTCAGACAGTCGGAGAGAGACAGGTGGACAGATGGACGAGAGGATGAACAGACAGACAGAGATATAGACAAGTAGGCAGGCAGACAAGACACACACACCCCCTACACGACTACCTACCAGACCAGCTTACTACAACACAGACCATGCTGCCTAAGCATGGTCGATCCACCTGAAGGCTTGAGTTGACCCCAATAATCAGACTACAGCTTGACCACACACTAGTGGACAGTGTGTCTCTCCAGCATCCAGCCCGGCTCGGCCCAGTGTCCAATGAAGCGGACAGGGGCAGGTCACTCTGTGTTGCCGTGTGATTAAAGAGGGCAAGTCGTCACCTTTCCAAGCATTTAATTCCACCGGGGACAGAGATTAGAGCAGCTAATTGCCTGGCTGGGCCACGGACGTGACATACATAAGGTACTAAAGGGGAGGAGGAGAGAAAGAGGGGGGGGACACTGTGCAAGGGCTGGAGAGAGAAGTGTGTGTGTGTGTGTGTGTGTTTTTAGTTTTACTATCCTTGTGGGGACCAGAAGTACTCACAACGATTGTAAAACAAAGAAAGTGGGGACATTTTGGCTATTGCCTTGTGGGAACCGGCGAAATGTCCTCACTTTCTTTGTTTTATCATCCTTGTGAGGACTTCTGGTCCTCACAAAGACAGTAAAAACAACGTCCATTAGGTTTAGGTTTGCAATTTGGGTTAGAATTAGGAGTTAAGGTTAGGGAAAATAGGATTTTGAATGGGCATCAATTGTTTGGTCCCCACAAGGATAGTAAAACAAATGTGTGTGTGTGTGTGTGTGTGTGTGTGTGTGTGTGTGTGTGTGTGTGTGTGTGTGTGTGTGTGAGAGAGAGAGAGAGAATGTGTGAGTTTACAGTACGTGTGAGTGTGAGCATGGATGTGTGTCGCATACAGATCCCCTCTCCCTGTTAGCCCACTGTTAAACCACCTGAGTGTGGGGATTTAAAAGGGTATTTTTCTCCCAGCTCTGCCAGATGCTATAAAAGAGGTTGTTATGAATCAGTCTTACCTTGGCCTGGCCTCAATGTCGCGCTGCTGAAAAAGACAAGAGAAAAAGTAGTTTAAATACAGGAGACTATAACACAGCGCAGTGGTTGACACTGAGACAATCACACATCTACACAGATGGCAAGAAATCACACAGCTGACATCACATATCAAAAGCTATTCTCAAAGACATGAGTGTGTTACATGAGAGGAGAGTAAATGAGCCCAGTGGTGGATCAGTTCTCTGACAGTAGACACTGTTCACACTTTAATTAGCAGCCACAAGCAACCACCTCAGTCACCATGCCAGCTATAGAGGAGAACCGCAGAGACTAACAAGACAGTACTATACTGTAGCTTCCCCTGGAGGGCCCTGCTAACTCCATCTCTCGGCTCCTTTTCATTAAAACAATTGAAATCAAATGTTGTTATTTGTCACATGCTCCGATTACAACAGGTGTAGACCTTACAGTGAAATGCGTACTTACAAGCCCTTAACCAACAATGTTTAAGAAAATACCTAAAAAAAAGAAATAAAAGAAAAAAATAATTAAAGAGCAGCAGTAAAATAACAACAGCGAGGATATATACAGGGGGTACCGGTAGAGTCAATGTGCGGGGGCACCGTTTAGTCGAGGTAATTGAGGTAATATGTAATGTAGGTAGAGTGACTATGCATAGATAATAACGAAGTGTAGCAGCAGCGTAGAAGAGGAGGGGCAATGCAAATAATCTGGGTAGACATTTGATTAGAAGTTCAGGAGTCTTATGGCTTGGGGGAAGAAGCTGTTAAGAAGCCTCTTGGACCTAGACTTGGAGCTCCGGTACCACTTGCCATGCGGTAGCAGAGAGAACAGTCTATGTCTATGACTAGAGTGGCTGGAGTCTGACAATTTTTAGGGCCTTTCTCTGACACCGCCTGATAAAGAGGTCCTGGATGGCAGGAAGTTTGGCCCCAGTGGTGTACTGGGCCGTATGTACTATTCTCTGTAGTGCCTTGCGGTCGGAGACCGAGCAGTTGTCATACCAGGCAGTGATGCAAACTGTCCGGATGCTCTCGATGGTGCAGCTGTAAAACCTTTTGAGGATCTGAGGACCTATTCCAAATCTTTTCAGTCTCTTGAGGGGCAATAGGTTTTGTCGTGCCCTCTTCACGACTGTCTTGGTGTGCTTGGACCATGTTCGTTTGTTGGTGATGTAGACGCCAAGGAACTTGAAGCTCTCAACCTGCTCCACTACAGCCCCGTCGATGAGAATGGGGGCTTGCTCGGTCCTCCTTTTCCTGTAGTCCACAATCAAGACACAATGAACAGAACTACCCTCCTTCTTCCCACTTAGTTAAAAGTGGACTATTTGATATTAAAATCTAATTTGAATAGGTGCAGAATTAAAATAAATTGTAAAAATAAGAACATATTGTGAGGCTGGGTGGGCCAGATGGGTGGGGTCTAGTTTACTATAGTAACCCAGGTCTGATTGAGACTGGTGAAATGTCAAATGAGTGATATCTACAGTGATGGCAGTAATTATTCTCTCTATGGCTGCGTTCAGACTGGCAGCCAAATTCATGTGCTTCTACATCTGCATTGCCTTGGGGTTTTAGGCTGTGTTTCTGTATAAGCACTTTGTGACCTCTGCTGATGTAAAAAGGGCTTTATAAATACATTTGATTGAAATCTGATCTTCTTCCCTTTTGACCAATCAGATCAGCTTTGATGTGAAAAGATCTGACGTGATTGGTCTGGTTTAGGAGCAGGTCAGGTTGAGGCCTGGGTCAACACGGTCAGCACACTGGGCATCTAATGACAAGCTAATGGCTGATTGGACCCTGTCTGAGGCCAGGAGGCCTTACACATGATTGTACCCACTGCCTCTACTCTCTATTGCCAAACACTCACTTGCTCACACACAGGCATGCATGTACAAATAAGGAAACTACTGTAACTTGCTCACACAAACAGCCACACTCATTCTAGTATGCACACTAACACAGATTCATACGGGTGCAAACACATCTCACACAATTGAATGGAACATGTTAGTCTGTGTATTGGTGCACTGCGGCATGTGAGAGGGTCAGTGTGCATGATTGTCTCTCTCTATGGGTATCATTCCAGTCTGTGCACTCTGCTGTGTGTGTGTTTATGCTCTGCAGTGTGTATTTGTCTGTATGCTTAGCTGTGTGTGTGTGTGTGTGTGTGTGTGTGTGTGTGTGTGTGTGTGTGTGTGTGTGTGTGTGTGTGTGTGTGTGTGTGTGTGTGTGTGTGTGTGTGTGTGTGTGTGTATTCTCTGACTATGTGTGTGGTGGTGTGCGTGTGCTATGTGAGACTTTGTGTGTGTGTTCTTTCAGACAGGCTGAGGGATGATTTCCTCCGGGGTGACAGATCAGTGCTCAGTAATCATGGTGGGTGGTGAATTGAGGGTAAACACAGCGGGCGTACGTCTACTTGCTTACCTACCAACCTACCGCCCGCCCGCCCCGCTCTCTATTGATTTAATGACAGATCTGTAGATTACACTGCAAAACAGGAGCCCATTCATTCTGTAATAAATGTACACAGCAACTGCCATAACAGCTGGCCCATTCTTTATCAGCTTTACCTCTATTTAGGCTAACTGCTTAGCGAGCATTAACACATGCACACAAACACACACGCATCATTCTCCATTTAAGCACTGGACTTCTCAAACTAGTATGTATTTTATAGGAGAAATTATGGGATTATGTTAATGTTTTTGCCTAAAGTTGCAAAACTATCAGGTAACTTGGGTAATTAACAAGTCATGTATGGCAATCTACGGTAACTTTGGCAATTTACACTTTTAAAAAATTTATTCATGTATAGTATTCATTTTTTATATATATGTGTCCATATTTCCCATGAGTTTCTGGTGGATAGACCATATGGTTCAGGAGAAAAGAGCCTAATTAATGAAAAAAAACCCATCTAATCAACAATGGCATTATTTTCAATTAACTCTGCAACTCTTCCAACTATTGACTTTTTTCACAACTGCCACCAGTTTGGCGACAAAACATTTACAACAAAGACATATTGACATAGTACAATTCATGCTGAAGCCCTCATATTAAACACCAGTAGAATTCACTACGTTGATGCTATATATTTAGGATAATGTTTTACAGCTTTGTCATTCTATTTTTTGTTTAAAAATCATGTTATATATTTTACATGTGATAAGGCCAAACAGAGGGCCAGAGACAATCACAGACACCTGTGATAATCCGAAGTACCCAAAAGGGAAACAAGATGTCTTGTGATAGATTACCAAAATTCCTTCGAACATTTCCAGTAATATTCACTACCTTTGAAACCCTATGTTTGCCTGATCTAGAGCAAGCGGACTCATGTCAATTATGAGAAGTATGCTTTAGAGAGGGGTTTGAGGAAGGATAATGATCGGGATGATATTATTCCACCCTAAATTATTTCCATAGTCTTGTTCTTTCAGATGTGGTTTGTGGTTGCTGGACTGTTGGTATTCATACAGTGCGTTTCTGTTGCTTTCCTCTCTGAGATCTACAGTTGGCATCTTTTCCATCTTGTAAGTAGATAGTGGGGCCACTACATCAGAGAATACAGACGGCTAGAACTGAAACGCGCTGGAGAATGTGATTAGATTGTGTGTATAAATTGGTATTAGGGTCTTCTCTCTATCTCGTTCCCTATCTTGTATCTCTTGCACAGACACACACACAAATGTTTCTATTTGTACCTCATCATACACACACACACATATATCCCTAAGGCATCTCAAACACTGTACATGTCTCTCTTTCTCTCTCTCTCTCTCTCTCTCTCCTATAGGCATCTCTAAGTCACAGCAGGAGTTACTCAAAGCAGAAATGACTTACAGGAGAGAACAAACAGGGCAACCATCACCATTCAATTAGGCCCTTAATGAACTCAGCCCACCATGAGCCGATCATTTCACCCAGGAAAGCAATCTGCAGGCTGGCCACTGCCATTACTACATCCCTCCGTCTCTCCCTGACTGCCAGCCCCCCTGCCTGGCTCCTGCCTGAGAGGCTCCACCAGGGAAGAGAACAGTCCAGTCTCCAACAGTTAAACTATAGCAGTTGAGTAATGGGCAAGGAGGATCTTTTAATTTACCCCTGTAGAAATAAGAGCCTTCTCTTAACTAGTATGAGGGAGGAGGAGTGTGTGGAGAGGGGAATGGGGAGGGGGTGTGTGCATGTGAGTGAGTGAGAATACATATGAGTATGTGTGTATGTATGTAAATGTCAATGTGTCACTGTATGAGTGTGCGAGTAATGGTGTGGGCGTATGAGAAAGTAACCTTGGCAGGGATTGGTATGTAGAAGAGGTACAGTATTTCCAGCTGGTGTCTCTCTGTATGTGTGTACCTGACAAGCAGCCAGAGGACATACATAGATACACTTAAGCCCCCAGCTATGCAGTGCTAAACATGTTTACATCTAAGAACCCACCCTAGTTTTACACAAGCAGCTTCCCAAATAAAAAAACCTGCTCTCAGGGCATTTTGTATTATTCTCCGGGTAAATCCGGGACATTCCATTTAGTATGATATGTTACGTTTCATATAGTCTGTAATAATTTGTGGATAATCATCACCCATTTCATATGATATGTTATGAATTACAATTCGTATTACATGTCACGAATTTGCAAATTATATATGTTACAAATTTGCAAAACGTATGATATGTTGCAAAATCTAGCTAGGTGGCCAACTTTAGCTAGCTGGCCTACGTTAGCTAGGTTAGGGGTTAGGGTTAGCTAACATGCTAAGTAGTTGCAAAGTTGATCAAAAGTAGTAAGTAGTTGAAAAGTTGCTAATTAGCTAAAATGCTAAAGTTGTCCGTGATGAGATTTGAAATCAAAACCTTTGGGTTTCTAAACATTCGCGTTATACGCCTGCCCATCCACCAAAAACAACCACCCTACTTTAATGTTTGCCTTAAGTAACCATCTGTCTTATGCAACCATACCAAATGTAACATATGGTACTAATTTGAGTGACCCGGATTTACATTTACTATGTTAGTTTGGTCTCATAGACTAGGCATGAGTAAAAAAAAAAAAAGTGGTGTAAACTGATTTTATCCCTTTGTACTTCATACCAATCAACATGCAGATGCCTGCTGTGCCTTTTCAGATATCCGAGTTTGATGGTGGGTTAGGATGAAATTTCCCCTAGACATTTATATAGTGTGACAACCCTCCCACTCCGTCTGCCGTATTCTCTCTCTTTGCTCTTGTTTCCTTATTGGGAGGGTTGTCAGCTACATGGGAAACACCTGGGCCCGGGTGTGTCCCAGGATAAAGAGACCTCTTCCACATTCATTGGGGAGACTCTCTCCATGCAGACACACTATGGTTTATTTGTATATAGGTTGCTTTAGTTAATAAATATATATTTTGTTATTCCTTGTCTCCACGTTGTCTCCCTTTTGTTATGAACTTTGAGCCGGTTCGTGACAAGTGGGGGCTCTTCCGGGATTTTGAACGTATTGTGTTTGGGAGAGAATGTGGAGTTAATGTTAAATTCTGTAGGTGCTCTGTTTGTATATTTTGTTAGTTTGTTTGAGTTTGATAGGCCCAGTATTGGTTGCCTTTGTTTGTTTGGTTGTGTACTGCGTTGGAGAGAGTACATTGGTTAGTTTCCAGGCCCCTGCCCAGCCTAGAAACTCTTGTTCTACTCGCTGTTGGGACATCGGTCTGAGGAGGTGAGTACAATCAGCTATGTACCTCGGTGGGAGATTTGGGTAGGGTAGGGAAACTTACTATCCGGAGCTATAGCCTTTTTCCCCTGATAGGCTTAGCGACGTGTTTCATTTTGCAATACGTTGGGCATGGTGAATGTTTGTTATTTTTGTGTGGTGTCTGTGGACTGAGCAGTTGTCTCGGGGGCACATCCGTGGCTTGGGGGGAATCTTCCAGCGTGCTGGGGGGTTTATTTCCTTGCCAGCGGGCTACAGTGCATAATTACCCACCGCAAATCCGCACGAAGACTAGGGTTGAGTTATTGTAGGTTTTGAGGAAGCTCCATATCCCATCTCTTTTCTGTGGTGCCCAGTGTGATTGTCATTTCTCTTGTTGTGGTCTGGTGTGCTCAGCAGAGGGGTTGAGCGAGATAATTAGACTATGGCGTCTAATGTAGATGAGCTCGTACGCTTTCCAGGGGAACAGTAAGAATTATGTACTGAAGAACAGCTGTTGATCGTGGAACATTATGATTGAAATTCTGTTACGTTAGTGACTATGAGTCGTTGGGAAGTGACTGAGTCGTTGGGAAGTGACTGAGTCGTTGGGAAGTGACTGAGTCGTTGGGAAGTGACTGAGTCGTTGGGAAGTGACTGAGTCGTTGGGAAGTGACTGAGTCGTTGGGAAGTGACTGAGTCATTGGGAGATGTTGTAGAAATTAGGAAGGACCCCGAGATGTTCTTTTCGTTGGAGCTTGTAGTTGACGTGGTCTCTTGTTTGCCCTGTTCCTGAATGTTTACGTGACTGACCATTGTTTGGTATTGTCAGGTTCTATCTCTCCTGTCTGTTCCCTTCTGGTCTCGTTTTCTTCTTTCCTCTTAAACGTTGCTTCCTGTGCGCAAAGGTTGCTGAGGTCTGGGGAGGAGGAGGTTGGCTGGGGCAAGTGGAAGTATGAACATGTAACCACTCATCAATTTGGGACGCAGAGGCTGGTACGTTGTTCCTGGGTCCTTGTTGGTCCCCGGTTTTATCGGGGGGGGGTAGTGACGACCCTTCCACTCCGTCTGCCGTATTCTCTCTCTTTGCTCTTGTTTCCTTATTAGGATGCCAGTGGGCGGAGTTGGGAGGGTTGTAAAGCTACATGGGAAACACCTGGGCCCGGGTGTGTCCCAGGATAAAGGCACCTCTTCCACATTCATTGGGGAAGACTCTCTCCATGCAGACACACTATGGTTTATTTGTATATAGGTTACTTTAGTTAATAAATATATATTTTGTTATTCCTTGTCTCCACGTTGTCTCCCTTTTGTTATGAACTTTGAGCCGGTTCACAAGAGGTCAGTTATAAGGTCGGTGCTGCGTTACACACCCAATGATGCACTGATCCAAGATCAGTGCCTACAGTGGTAACATCTACCCTGACAATGGTGGTGTATAAGGGAGAGGTGCCTCACCGCTGGTCTGGGGCATGGTCCTCCCTGGGCTAGGGCAGCTACTCCGGCTCCAGGCTGTGCCTCGGCCTGGTCCAGCTGACCCAGCTGCTGCGTGATGCAGGCCATCTCCTCCTGGAGCCGCTCGGTGTGGACGGTGATCTCAGCGATCTTCTCGGCGGCGGCGGCGGTCAGGAAGGCTTCCTTCAGGTCCACTAGGTGGAGGGTCCTCTTCTCCTCCAGACGAACCAGCCGGTGGAGCTCATCAAACTGACTGTTGACATACGCCTCCAACTGCTCTGTAGACATCTAGAGAGGAGAGGAGAGTGAGAGAGCAAGAGAGAGAGCGAGAGAGATGGAAGGATGTAAAAGGTGAAGAGATGTGAGGAAGAATAGTAGGATAAAAAGGTGTGACAGTCGCATTGACGTCTACAGACAGTTGCCCTGAGTCAGTGTTTCCCCTATATCAATTTCGCCCAAAAAAGATAACATTTTTATTTTTTTGTAAATCAGGATTGTACATTTTTTTGTAAACTTAAACAACTAAAACACTCTTTTGATGTGGTTCACAGCAGCACTAACGGGTGTGTTGACATGACAACTGCGTTGGAGTTTTGAACGACCCTTGCCCCCTTTTGTTCCATTCTGGCTGAAGACCTAGCTAGCCAGTAACTAGCTAACACCAGACACAGATGAAGACCTAGCTAGCCAGTAACTAGCTAACACCAGACACAGATGAAGACCTAGCTAGCCAGTAACTAGCTAACACCAGACACAGATGAAAAGGGGAAACATAAGTATCTTTGCCATAGATGAATATGGTAAACTTTTAATTATATTTACTGACACCCTACAATCAAATATTCCCAACAGAAGAGTAGCTCTCTAGCTATTGAAACCACACCCCTCTGCAAACACTCCTTATTTGATGTTGGTTACGGTACTTATTTAAATTAGGTAAGAAAATATCATGTTACCGTTGGTGTATTAAAATGATGATGTCACCCTATACATTTAATAATCCTGAATCCAAGTGTTTGATACGGGGAGACTAGTAACTTTATGATCAAACTTTATCAATGTAAAAGCAATATTCATTTTTCATTAGGAAATTATCTTTAAAATAGTCAAATGTTGTCTCTGCGGCCAAGAGGAGAGCCACTACAATTTAGGTCGAAGACTGCATCATTGACTATGCCCACCACCTAAGCCCCATTTTGATCCAGAAAAACCCCTGAAGAGGCAAGTTTAAACATATTTGTAGAATATTTTGGGGGGTTTCAATTAGGTAAATGCAGATGGGCAGCCTATTTATTGAATAAAGCAATGCTGCATTAGTTGGGCTACAGGTTATAATGCTTTTAAAGGGGAAATTATATTTTGGATGGTGTCAGCATAATTTAATTTAAATTGATTTTGGTGTAGAATGTCCTTTTAAAAAGTCACCAGAAGTGACCTCACAGTCGTTTTACAACTTGAAAGGAGTTCCCCTGTTGTAAATTCAATTGATTGGACATGATTTGGAAAAGCACACACCTGTCTATATAAATGTCCCACAGTTGACAGTGAATGTCAGATCAAAAACCAAGCCATGAGATCAAAGGAAGGCACAGATCTGGGGAAGGGTACCAAAAAATGTCTGCAGCATTGAAGGTCCCAAAGAACAGTGGCCTCCATCATTCTTAACTGGAAGAAGTTTGGAACCACCAAGACTCTTCCTAGAGCTGGCCGCCAGCCAAACTGCGCAATCGGGGGAGAAGGGCCTTGGTCAAGGAATGGACAGATAACCTGATGGTCACTCTGACAGAGCTCCAGAGTTCCTCTGTGGAGATGGGAGAACATTCCAGAAGGACAACCATCTCTGCAGTACTCCACCAATCAGGCCTTTATGGTAGAGTGGCAAGATGAAATCCACTCCTCAGTAGAAGGCACATGACAGCCCACTTGGAGTTTGCCAAAAGGCCCCTAAAGGACTCTCAGACCATGAGAAACAAGATTCTCTGGTCTGATGAAACCTAGATTGAACTATTTGGCCTGAATGCCAAGCGTCACGTCTGGGGGAAACCTGGCGCTGTCCCAACAGTGAAGCACGGTGGTGGGAGCAGCATAATGCTGCGGGCAGGGACTGGGAGACTAGTCAGGATCGAGGGAAAGATGAACAGAGCTAAGTAGAGAGAGATCCTTGATGAAAACCTGCTCCAGAGCACTCAGGACCTTAGAGTGGGGCAAAGGTTCATCTTCCAACAGGACAATGACCCTAAACACACAGCCAAGAGAACGCAGGAGTGGCTTCGGGACAAGTCTCAATATACTTGAGTGGCCCAGCCAGAGCCCAGAATTGAACTAGATCGAACATCTCTGGAGAGACCTGAAAATGGCTGTGCAGCGACACTCCCCATCCAACCTGAAAGTATCTGCAGAGAAGAATGGGAGAAACTCCCCAAATACTGGCGTGCCAAGCTTGTAGCGTCATACCCAATAAGAATGGGCTACAATAGCCGGACCCCTTCTACTGCTGGTACGCCGATACTTCACGACTGGACCACGACGTAATCTGCTCGAGGGGGTACTCAACTGGCCCCTACATCGCGACGTCCCCTGAATGCCCATCTGCTAGCCGTGGCCCGCTAGCTGTCTAGAGAATATTGGACTTTTAGCTGTATGGATCCATCGGACAATTTCTTGGGCCACTATACCTATTTTACCAATTGGACTTGGACCCCTCTGCTACTCGGAACCCTACTAATCCATCACGACTGGTCTATCGACGTCACCGCACGCGGAGGCTAAAACAGAATTTCCCCCCCGTCAAGACGTCCCTTTAAGGCCCTTCTGCTAGCTTGCTAGCCCCAGCCTGCTAGCTGTCTGAATCGCCGTGTCTCCAGCCAGCCCAACCACTCACTGGACCCCTATGATCACCAGGCTACGCATGCCCCTCCCTAATATCAATATGCCTTGTCCATTACTGTCCTGGTTAGTGATTGTCTTATTTCACTGTAGAGCCCCTAGCCCTGCTCAATATGCCTTAACCAACTATTTAGTTTCACCTCCCACATATGCGGTGACATCACCTGGTTTAAACGTCTCGAGACAATATCTCTCTCTCTCATCATTACTCAATGCCTAGGTTTACCTCCAATGTACTCACATCCTACCATACCTCTGTCTGTACCTTATACCTTGAATCTATTCTATCGCGCCCAGAAACCTGCTCCTTTTACTCTCTGTTCCGAACGCACTAGGTGACCAGTTCTGATAGCCTTTAGCCGTACACTTATCCCACTCCTCCTCTGTTCCTCTGGTGATGTAGAGGTTAATCCAGGCCCTGCAGTGCTTAGCTCCACTCCTACTCCCCAGGTACCCTCATTTGTTGACTTCTGTAACTGTAAAAGTCTTGGTTTCATGCATTAGAAGCCTCCTCCCTGAGTTTGTTTTATTCACTGCTTTAGCACACTCTGCCAACTCGGATGTCCTTGCCGTGTCTGAATCCTGGTTTAGGAAGACCACCAAAAACCTTGACATTTCCATCACTAACTATAACATTTTCCGACAAGATAGAACTGCCAAAGGGGGCGGTGTTGCAATCTACTGCAGAGAGAGAACTCTGCAGAGTTCTGTCTTACTATCCAGGTCTGTAGCCAAACAATTCGAGCTTCTACTTTTAAAAATCCACCTTTCCAGAAACAAGTCTCTCTCCGTTGCCGCTTGCTATAGACCACCCTCTGCCCCAGCTGTGCCCTGGACACCATATGTGAATTGATTGCCCCCAATCGATCTTCAGAGCTTGTGCTGCTAGGTGACCTAAACTGAGACATGCTTAACACCCCGGCCATCCTAAAATCTAAGCTAGATGCCCTCAATCTCACACAAATGATCAATGAACCCACCAGGTACAACCCCAAATCCGTAAACACGGGCACCCTCATAGATATCATCCTAACAAACTTGCCCTCCAAATACACCTCTGCTGTTTTCAATCAAGATCTCAGCGATCACTGCCTCATTGCCTGCATCTGTAATGGGTCAGCGGTCAAACGACCACCCCTCATCACTGTCAAAAGCTCCCTAAAACACTTCAGCGAGCAGGCCTTTCTAATCGACCTGGCCCGGGTATCCTGGAAGGATATTGACCTCATCCCGTCAGTAGAGGATGCCTGGTTATTCTTTAAAAGTGCCTTCCTCACCATCTTAAATAAGCATACCCCATTCAAAAAATGTAGAACCAGGAACAGATATAACCCTTGGTTCTCTCCCAACCTGACTGCCCTTGACCAGCACAAAAACATCCTGTGGCGTTCTGCATTAGTATTGAATAGCCCCCGTGATATGCAACTTTTCAGGGAAGATAGGAACAAATATACACAGGCAGTCAGGAAAGCTAAGGCTATTTTTTTAAGCAGAAATTTGCATCCTGTAGCACAAACTCAAAAAAGTTCTGGGACACTAAAGTCCATGGAGAATAAGAGCACCTCCTCCCAGCTGCCCACTGCACTGAGGCTAGGAAACACTGTCACCACTGATAAATACAATATAATTGAGAATTTCAATAAGCATTTTTCAACAGCTGGCCATGCTTTCCACCTGGCTACCCCTACCCCGATCAACAGCCCACCACAGTAATTCGTCCAAGCCTCCCCCATTTCTCCTTCACCAAAATCCAGATAGCTGATGTTCTGAAAGAGCTGCAAAATCTGGACCCCTACAAATCAGCTGGGCTAGAGAATCTGGACCCTTTCTTCCTAAAACTATCTGCCGAAATTGTTGCAACCCCTACTACTAGCCTGTTCAACCTCTCTTTCGTATCGTCTGAGATTCCCATAAATTGGAAAGCTGCCGCGGTCATCCCCCTCTTCAAAAGTGGAGACACTCTAGACCCAAACTGCTACAGACCTATATCTATCCTACCCTGCCTTTCAAAGGTCTTCGAAAGCCAAGTTAACAAACAGATTACCGACCATTTTGAATCCCACTGTACCTTCTCCGCTATACAATCTGGTTTCAGAGCTGGTCATGGGTGCATCTCAGCCACGCTCAAGGTCCTAAACGATATCATAGCCGCCATCGATAAGAGACATTACTGTGCAGCCGTATTCATCGACCTGGCCAAGGCTTTCGACTCTGTCAATCACATTCTTATCGGCAGACTCAACAGCCTTGGTTTCTCAAATGATTGCCTCGCCTGGTTCACCAACTATTTCTCTGATAGAGTTCAGTGTGTCAAATCGGAGGGCCTGTTGTCCGGACCTCTGGCAGTCTCTATGGGGGTGCCACAGGGTTCAATTCTCAGGCAGACTTTCTTCTCTGTATAAAACAAAAATGATGTCACTCTTGCTGCTCGTGCTTCTCTGATCCACCTCTACGCAGACGACACCATTCTGTATACCTCTGGCCCTTCTTTGGACACTGTGTTACCTAACCTCCAGACGAGCTTCAATGCCATAAACTCTCCTTCCATGGCCTCCAACTGCTCTTAAACGCAAGTAAAACTAAATGCATGCTCTTCAACAGATCGCTGCCCACACCTGCCCGCCCGTCCAGCATCACTTCTCTGGAAGGTTTTGACTTAAAATATGTGGACGACTACAAATACCTAGGTGTCTGGTTAGACTGTAAACTCTCCTTCCAGACTCACATTAAGCATCTCCAATCCAAAATTAAATCTAGAAACGGCTTCCTATTTCACAACAAAGCATACTTCATGCTGCCAAACATACCCTCGTAAAACTGACCATCCTACCGATCCTCGACTTCGGCGATGTAATTTACAAAATAGCCTCCAACACTCTACTCAACAAATTGGATGCAGTCTACACAGTGCCATCCGTTTTGTCACCAAAGCCCCAGATACTAACCACCACTGCAACCCGTACTCTCTCGTAGGCTGGCCCTCGCTTCATACTTGTCGCCAAACCCACTGGCTCCAGGTCATCTACAAGTCTCTGCTAGGTAATGCCCCACCTTATCTCAGCTCACTGGTCACCATAGCAGCACCCACCCGTAGCACGCGCTCCAGCTGGTATATGTCACTGGTCACCCCCAAAGCCAATTCCTCCTTTGGCCGCCTTTCCTTCCAGTTCTCTGCTGCCAATGACTGGAACAAACTTCAAAAATCACTGAAGCTGGAGACTCATATCTCCCTCACTAGCTTTAAGCACCAGCTGTCAGAGCAGCTCACAGATCACTGCACCTGTACATAGCCCATCTGTAAATAGCCCATCCAACTACCTCATCCCCATAATGTATTTATTTATCTTGCTCCGTTGCACCCCAGTATCTCTACTTGCATATTTATCTCCTGCACATCTACCATTCCAGTGTTTAATTGCTATATTGTAATTACATCGCCACCATGGTCTATTTATTGGCTTACCTCCCTTATCTCACCTCATTTGCTCACATTGTATATAGACTTGTTTTTGTACTGTATTATTGACTGTATGTTTGTTTTACTACCTCATTTGCACATGCTGTATATAGACTTTTCTACTGTATGTTTGTTTATTACATGTGTAACTGTGTTGTTGTATGTGTCAAACTGCCTTGCTTTATCTTGGCCAGGTCGCAGTTGCAAATGAGAACTTGTTCTCAACTAGCCTACCTGGTTAAATAAAGGTAAAATAAAAAAAAGAATCAAGGCTGTAATCGCTGCCAAAGGTGCTTCAACAAAGTACTGAGTAAAGGGTCGGATTTTTAAAATATTCAGTTGAAGTCGGAAGTTTACATACACTTAGGTTGGAGTCATTAAAACTCATTTTTCAACCACTCCATTGTTAACAAACTATAGTTTTGGCAAGTCGGTTAGGACATCTACTTTGTGCATGACACAAGTAATTTGTCCAACAATTGTTTACAGACAGATTATTTCACTTATAATTCACTGTATCACAAGTCCAGTGGGTCAGAAGTTTACATACGCTAAGTTGACTATGCCTTTAATAAACAGCTTGGAAAATTCCAGAAAATGATTTGAGTGAATTGGAGGTATACCTGTGGATGTATTTCAAGGTCTACCTTCAAACTCAGTGCCTCTTTGCTTGACATCATGGGAAAATCAAAAGCAATCAGTCAAAGACGTCAGGAAAAAAAATTGTAGACCTCCACAAGTCTCGTTCATCCTTGGGAGCAATTTCCAAACGCCTGAAGGTACCATGTTCATCTGTACAAACAATAGTAAGTATAAACACCATGGGACTACGCAGCCATCATACCACTCAGGAAGGAGACACATTCTGTCTCCTAGAGATGAACGTACTTTGGTGCGAAAAGTGTAAATTACTCCCAGAACACCAGCAAAGGACCTTGTGAAGATGCTGGAGGAAACAGGTACAAACGTATCTATATCCACAGTAAAATGAGTCCTATATCAACATAACCTGAAAGGCCGCTCAGCAAGGAAGAAGCCACTGCTCCAAAACCGCCATAAAAAAAGCCAGACTACAGTTTGCAACTGCACATGGGGACAAAGATTGTACTTTTTGGAGAAATGTCCTCTGGTCTGATGAAACAAAAATAGAACTGTTTGGCCATAATGACCATCGTTATGTTTGGAAGAAAAAGGGGGATGCTTGCAAGCCAAAGAACACCATCCCAACTGTGAAGCTCGGGGGTGGCAGCATCATGTTGTGGGGGTGCTTTGCTGCATATATTATGTGGATATATTGAAGCAACATCTCAAGACATCAGTCAGGAAGTCAAAGCTTGGTTGCAAATGGGTCTTCCAAATGGAAAATGACCCCAAGCATACTTCCAAAGTTGTGGCAAAATGGCTTAAGGACAATAAAGTCAAGGTATTGGAGTGGCCATCACAAAGCCCTGACCTCAATCCCATAGAACATTTGTGGGCAGAAAGGAAAAAACATGTGCGAGCAAGGAGGCCTACAAACCTGACACGGTTACACCAGCTCTGTCAGGAGGAATGGGCCAAACTTCACCCAACTTACTGTGGGAAGCTTGTGGAAGGCTACCCGAAACGTTTGACCCAAGTTAAACAATTTAAGGGCAATGCTACCAAATCCTAATTGAGTGTATGTAAATTTCTGACCCACCGGGAATGTGATGAAAGAAATAAAAGCTGAAATAAATAATTCTCTCTACTATTATTCTGACATTTCACATTCTTAAAATAAAGTGGTGATCCTAACTGACCTAAGACAAGGAATTTTTACTAGGATTACTAGGAAACTACTGTTTTTTAATGGAATATCTACATAGGCCCCTTATCAAGCACCATCACTCCTGTCTTCCAATGGCACGTTTTGTTAGCTAATCCAAGTTGATCATTTTAAAAGGCTAATTGATTATTAGAAAACCCTTTTGCAAATATGTTAGCACAGCTGAAAACTGTTGTTCTGATTAAAGAAGCAAAAAAAACTGGCCTTTACTCTTGTTGAGTATCTGGAGCATCAGCAATTGTGGGTTTGATTATGGGCTCAAAATGGCCAGAAATAAAGAACTTTTTTCTGAAAATCATCAGTCTATTCTTGTTCTGCGAAATGAAGGTTGTTCCATGCGAGAAATTGCCAAGAAACTGAAGCTCTCGTACAATGCTGAGATATGGCTTTTTCTTTGCAACTCTGCGTAGAAGACCAACTTCCCGGAGTTGCCTCTTCACTGTTGACGTTGAGACTGGTGTTTTGCGGGTACTATTTAATGAAGCTGCCATTTTATAATAATGCTGCAACGTAACAAAATGTGGAAAAAGTCAAGGCGTCTGAATACTTTCCGAAAGCACTGTAGACATAAAACTGTGAACAGTGACCGAGACGGGGAGAGCGAGTGCATAAATGTAGAAGTAAAAAAGACATAAGGAGACTATAAAAGAATAGAGGATGATGAGGTAAAAGACTAGCACCAGACGGTAACAGAGAGGGAGAGGTATAGCGAGAGATCGACACACAAATAGCAAAATAAATCAAGACCATGAAAGAGTGTGAAAAAAAGAAAGAGGATGGGGTAAGTAACTGCCAGGCCTCAACCTCCGCTTGTTTTTTTTAACAGTCTCTCTCTATTTCTTTCTTTCTCTCTGTCTCTCTCTGAGTAGTGCATCTCCTCCCCAGGCTCTCCTCCACGGTGCCAGTCTGTAGATAGAGACCTCAGAGCCATCTGCACCGCCGCCATGCCATCTGTTTGGCTTTCAGGGCAATTGAACTCCTAACTGAGATTGCATTTTAATCAATTTCCCAGCTCCCCAGGCTTCTGGGCTCTCTTTAGCTACGACTCATTAGCATACGACACCTTCACTAGCAGGCCCCTCGCTGGGACGCCTCCGCCTCCAACGCATCATAGACGGTGATGCATTGAGGAGCTCCAGCCAGCCCCCTGTCAAGGTCTCATAGCACCCCCTCTGCCCCTGAATGCCCTCATGTCACCTTACCTGCCCTCAACATCTCTCACATTACCTCCTATCTTTACCTCCTTTCCTTCATCCCTCCCCCTAACTGCTCCAGTGGAGCAGTTTCACAGAAGTTAGCATAGAGGAGGCCATTGGATGAGGCCATTGGAGACCAAAGTCTTGTCAGTAACTGCCATTTCTGCACAAGCAATCAGATTCTCCAAATTACCCCCCAACTCAACAGAGAGATTTAAAACATTTAATTAACTTTTTTTGTATGGGGGGATAGAAACATGCCCATCACTCATTCAGATCCCAGGAAAATCGAATCACAGCAAATTAGTAGGCATGGAGTCAGTGTACCGAATCTAAAAGTTGTTTTTTCAGTCCCAGCTATCCTATTAGCTTTAACACAGATCAATCTGAGAAATAAGATCATCCATTGAAGAATTAAAAGGGAAGGACATTTCAGTCAGCATAGCTTGCAGCAAGGTTCTTAGGTCATGTCCCGAATGCAAAAACATGTCATCAATCTGGCACAGTTGACACATTCTCTCACCACCTCTCCCATCCTCCAGGCCCTCGATTGAGCCCCCTGCCCTTTCCTGCTGGGTCCCCACGACCCCTGCACCAGATGGGGGACATGCTCCTAGCACTGCCCCCCTGTTTGTGGAGCATGGCCCTCTGCCCTTGGACCTCTCTCCCTGGGATGGAGCTGAGCACCTGCCCTGATAGTGAGAGGGGAGGCAGCCATCCGTGCTTCATTTACACTGGAACAGACCGAGGCCTCCAACTGGAGACACCAGAGAGAGCGGGTACAGGACTTAATGAAGAGAAAGAGCGAGAGAAACAAAGAGAGAGAGGGGGGCAAAGTGAGAGAGAGAGGCAAGGAGAGAGAGGGCACACTGGCAAGGCCATGGGCATTGAGCTACTGTGCCTCCAATGCTACACAAAGACAGAGAACGACTGCTAGGTATCAAAATATTACAGAGGAGAGTTGTGGGTTTGACTAAATATAGTAAACTTCTTAAACATTGGCCATGAGAGAGAGAAATAGAGGAGTGCTGTGCACATGACTTCAGAAGTCTAGACACTCCAATGAAATTAACATCAGACAGTGGCTCCTTTGGGATTAAAGATTCAGAAGGTGCTACCAATTAGTACTGATAGAGAATGCTAACATTGAGCCAACACTCTTGGGACCAGCAAAACGTTACATACTCATAGCTGACAGCTAAAGCCTGTATGTGTTTACAATTGTATTTAACGATCACTTGAACTCATAGTCATGCATACATTAGAAATCAAATCAAAGTTTATTTGTCACGTGCACCGAATACAACAGGTATGCTTACTTACAGGCTCTAAACAATAGTGCAAAAAAGGTATTAGGTGAACAATAGGTAAGTAAAGAAATAAAACAACAGTAAAAAGACATGCTATATACAGTAGCGAGGCTATAAAGGTAGTGAGGCTACATACAGACACCGGTTAGTCAGGCTGATTGAGGTAGTATGTACATGTAGATATGGTTAAAGTGACTATGCATATATGATGAACAGAGAGTAGCAGTAGCGTAAAAGAGGGGTTGGCGGGACACAATACAGATAGCCCGGTTAGCCAATGTGCGGGAGCACTGGTTGGTCGGCCCAATTGAGGTAGTATGTACATGAATGTATAGTTAAAGTGACTATGCATATATGATAAACAGAGAGTAGCAGCAGCGTAAAAAGAGGGGTTGGGGGGGCACACAATGCAAATAGTCTGGGTAGCCATTTGATTACCTGTTCAGGAGTCTTATGGCTTGGGGGTAAAAACTGTTGAGAAGTATTTTTGTCCTAGACTTGGCGCACCGGTACCGCTTGCCATGCGGTAGTAAGCGAGAACAGTCTATGACTGGGGTGGCTGGGGTCTTTGTCAATTTTTAGGGCCTTCCTCTGACACCGCCTGGTGTAGAGGTCCTGGATGGCAGGCAGCTTAGCCCCAGTGATGTACTGGGCCGTATGCACTAACCTCTGTAGTGCCTTGCGGTCAGATGCCGAGCAATTGCCGTACCAGGCAGTGATGCAACCAGTCAGGATGCTCTCGATGTTGCAGCTGTAGAACGTCTTGAGGATCTCAGGACCCATGCCAAATCTGTTTAGTTTCCTGAGGGGGAAATAGGCTTTGTCGTGCCCTCGGACCATTCTAGTTTGTTGTTGATGTGGACACCAAGGAACTTGAAGCTCTCAACCTGCTCTACTACAGCCCCGTCGATGAGAATGGGGGCGTGCTCGGTCCTCCTTTTCCTGTAGTCCACAATCATCTCCTTAGCCTTGGTTACATTGAACTATTTAGCATCAGCGTTTCCCCTATATTCACATTCCTCCCCCGCTGCAACAAATATGTGACTCGTTTCAGAAAACTAGGCGTATGTCGCACATCACTACTTCACAGGAGAGCCATTTGAATGTAAACATAAAAAAATATATCAAAATGCGTTTCTTGGCAGAAATGTCTTCTGGAACATGTGAAATTTCATGTGCTGCAATAATAAACTTGTATTCCATCCATAAATACAAATTAAATGGTTAAATTACGAGCCTAGTTGGTTTAGCTACGGACAAAGACAGGAACCTTACCACTAGCCACGATTGGCTGAGATAATGGATGGGCTGGACATGCCGGGAGATGAGCTTGGATTGGTCTGCCATGAAGCACGCTTCTGTCTGTAAAGTGAGCTGTTCAGTATGTGCTGATAGAAAGGACTAACATGCTGTTTTTGAAAGATATAACGTTAGCCATCGAGAACTACAAAAGTTTTGCTACTTTTCCTCAACAACATTGATGCCCTGAATTTAGCAGGCGCTATCGACAGATCAGTTGGAAAAAGTGATGGGCTACTTTCTGCACACGCCACGGTCAGTGGGAACTTGACACAATCTTGCCCAACAAGATGTAGCTACAAACAAAACGGAGTTAAATGGTTCCAGTCTGCCGTGAAGCGTTCATCCATGTATACAGGTAAGAGTCTAGCCACATATTCAGGTATACACTTCTAATTTTATCAGAAAGTCATTGATCTATGTAGTAAAATTATTCAAATCAGAAATCCATGTGCATTGCTAGTTAGTCTAATGTTAGATAGCTAACATTGAACCTAGTATGTTAGCTTTAGCATCCTGCAGATTCGTACTACAGCTATGACAATGTTTGTATTGGTAGTAGTAGGAGTTTGGATTATGCCGGTTCATTGTTTAGCTAGCTAGCTACAGGTCTAAACAAAAAGACTCCACTTCGGCCAGATTATTACATGACTCATCAAATCAGCCAGGTGTATCTGGGGTTGATTACGGCCATCTATTATACTTCATGAACATGTGTACATGTCTAGACAATAGTGACCCATCCACTTAGCTAAACATGGCTGGGGGGTGGTTATAGAATTTCCTTCATATGGCCCATCAATTTAGACAAGTGTGTTGGTTAAGTGTCATCTAAAAATTCTAAAATATTTTTATCTGGACACTTTGTTTTTGATATTGCTACTATGCAAGTCACCATTTCAGTGAACCATTTCTACCTTCCGTATCCTTTGCATGTGACAAATAAACATAGATTTTATTGTATATATTGTGTGTTTACCACATGACCTCACATGTGAATCCTTAATGAGATGGGTGGGGCTAAGGCTTAAGAGGATATGAAAGATGCTGAAAGGGTGTAGACAAAGAATAACTCTCTCCAGTAGGTGTAGCAAATTATTCAAGGGCCATTTTCTCAAAAGTGGAGTTACAAGTTTATCAACTTTCAAAGCAGAATTACTTCACATTGTTCCTCAACTGCAGTGTATGATATACCATTTACTAGCTCGGAGTCATTACTTTTATCCATTGTAAAAAATACTATTTTAAATTTTGCTACATAAGACCGAATCGAGGAGGTTGGTCACATATCTATTTTTTTTTAAAGGGATAGTTGTTGGCTCAATGATTGGAAACCTATGGGAACTACTAGCATGTAATTGCGCTAACATTAGTAGCAATGCACCCAGGTGCTAACAACTTTAAAAAGTTAAAAGCACCACATTAAAATGTAGGAGCACCAGAAAATAAGATTTTCTAAATTGACTGAGATACAGCCTATATTGGGCACAGACGTCAATTCAAGGTCTATTCTGCATTGGTTCAACATAATTTCATTGAAATGACATGGAAACAACGTTGATTCAACCAGTGTGTGCCCAGTGGGTAGTTTATTTTGAAGCACATGTTGTGCCCTAGAAACTAATATGTAACACTGTAAAGACATGAGTTTATTATAAAAGCTAAATTGTTTATACAAATACCTGTAATTGAAAATACAAAGTCATTTGTGAAATATTAGGTTTCTACATGGTGTAAAAACACAATTTTCCTATTGAGATGCATTATTTTGGGGCGGCAGGGTAGCCTAGTGGTTAGAGCGTTGGGCTAGTATCCGAAAGGTTGCAAGTTCGAATCCCCGAGCTGACAAGGTACAAATCTGTCGTTCTGCCCCTGAACAAGGCAGTTAACCCACTGTTCCTAGGCCGTCATTGAAAATAAGAATTTGTTCTTAACTGACTTGCCTAGTTAAATAAAATTGAAAATTGTACACGTCCCTTTAAAAACATTGTGCTGATGACATGCAAGAGATCTGTCATTCATTGCTATGATCATTGATCTCCTGTGCTCCAAATGTTTGGCTATACTGGTAAAACCAGGTTATTAGCTAGCTAGCCAATGAGGTAACATGACTGAACAGAGTGTAAACAAATGGTTAGACAATGCAGTCCCTGTGATCCGCTATAGGAAGAAGAAAAAATGTTGCGTCGGTAATAACGGGTCAGATCTTTAGACCTGGTTGGGTTAGAAGCAACACTGAGCAAATCATAAATGAAACATTAGGGCCTGTACACTTGTTATAAAACTTTCTGTGCAGATCATCTCTCCCTATATACTGTAGGTCCAGCTGGTGCTTATCCCCAGTCCCAGGCTCTGCGTACTGTTTTTACAAGGCCTAAAAAGCATTAATGGAACATTAGGACTAAATGGCTTTGAACGGTCTATCCCTCCCTCTGGCAACAATGGCCCCGCTCGAAACACTTTTCCAGAGAGATCCAAAGCCCCATTCTTCTCTCTCTCTCTAACTCTCGCTCTCTGTTATCGGCATTTCTCTGCAAGCAATCACATTCTCCAAATTACCCACTAACTCAACAAAGGAGAAGTACTTTTTTTTTATATACTTTCTCCCTTTTTTCCCTCTAAAATAATGTACAAATGGGGAAAGCAAGAGAGGGAGAGTGAGAGAGAGGATCAGAGAGAGGGAGCAAAAGAGAGGGCCTGTGACATCGGCTGTGAAAGAACATCAGCTACAGTGAGCTCCTGTTTAATGATACACACGGTAATTAAATTAAAATGCTGTGAAAAGAGAGAAAGAAGGATAAATGGAGGTAGAGGCAGATAGAGAGAGAAATAGCCCAACACCATATTTTTTTTTTGGTGCATTTCTGTCTGTTCCTGGCGTCCCTTTGTCAGCTTTAATGTGTCTACTGCTCTTGTAGATTTTCTGAAGCAGGGTAAAGAGATGGAGACAGATGGTATATATACTGTATGTATTACTAGGCGCTCCTAAAATGGAGTGATTCCTCACAAAACCCAGACAAAACAAAAAAAAATGATTTGGGGGATTTTCACGAAATGTAATCCATCGAATAGTCCTTTGGAGGAAGGATTGCTGACATGTATCTAAAAGCAAAATTGAGAAATAATTAATCAAAGTTGGCGTTTTTATGACATTTTGGCCAAATCCAGGCCTTCAAATCAAATCAAATTGTATTAGTCAGATGCGCCGAATACAACAGTGAAATGCTTACTTACAAGCCCCTAACCGACAATGCAGTTTAAAAAAATACGGATAAGAATAAGAGATAAAAGTAATAAGTAATTAAAGAGCAGCAGTAAAAAAATTATATATACGGGGGGTGCCGGTACAGAGTCAATGTGCGGGGGCACCGGTTAGTTGAGGTAGTATGTACATGTAGGTAGATTTAAGTAAAGTGACTATGCATAGCTGAGAGTGGAAGTGGTGTGGAGAGGGGAGAGGGCAATGCGAATAGCCTGGCCATTTGACTAGACGTTCAGGAGTCTTATGGCTTGGGGGTAGAAGCCTCTTGGACCTAGACTTGGCGCTCTGGTACCGCTTGCCGTGTGGTGAACAATTATGACAGGAAATCATGCCCCGTTATGCCAAGCTCCATATGCAAATCACCCCTCTGCCCTTCCCTTATGATTAGGGCTCCGTTGTTTCATCTCCCCCAACGCGCTCAAAGGATCACTGCCATTAGAGACTGAAAACCGCAATACGTATTGACCATGCCTCTAAGGTGTGCATGCCCTGCCGAAGGACCCTAGTATGCAGAATAGGTGCTTGGAGTTCGTCGGCCCCCGTCTGCACCAGTAATGCTAGCTTGGTGTGTAACGACCTGTGGTGGTTAATTATAACCAGAGATACTGGAATATAATGCACTCTGGTATAATTGTGGACTACATGAAAAGGCGGGCCGAACAGGCCCCCATTAACATCGACAGGGCTGTAGTGGAGCAGGTCGAGAGTTTCAAGTTCCTTGGTGTCCACATCATCATGGTCCAAACACACCGAGACAGTCGTGAAAAGGGCATGACAAAACCCTTTCCCCCTCAGGAGATTGAAAAGATTTGGCATGGGTTCCCAGATCTTCAAAAAGTTATACAGCTGCACCATTGAGAGCATCCTGACCGGTTGCATCACCACCTGGTATGGCAACTGCTTGGCATCTGACCGTAAGGAGCTACAGATGGTAGTGCGTATGGCCCAGTACATCACTGGGGCCAATCTTCCTGCCATCCAGGACCTATATAATAGGAGGTGTCAAAGGAAAGACCATAAAATTGTCAGAGACTCCAGTCACCCAAGTCATAGACTGTTTTCTCTGCTACCGCACGGCAAGCGGTACCGGAGCGCCAAGTCTAGGACCAAAAGGCTCCTTAACAGCTTCTACCCCCAAGCCATAAGACTGCTGAACAATTCATCAAATGACCACCGGACTACTTACATTTGTGACCCGATTCAGGAAACTAGGCAAGTCATGACTTCACAGGAGAGCTGTGTGAAAGTAAACCTTTTTTTTTAAATCAAAATGCATTTTTGGCAGAAATGCCTTCTCAAACATGTGAACTTTCATGTGCCTTAATATCAAACTTGTATGCCATCTGTAAATATGAATAAAAAAAGTGTTAAATTACAAGCATAGTTGGTTTAGCCACAGAAAAAGCAGGCAACCTTCCCGATAGCCATGATTGGCTGAGATAATGAGTGGGCTGGACATGCCGAGAGATGAGTTTGGATTGGTGTGCCATATAGCACTCGTCTGTCTATTGGAGCTGGTCAGTATGTCTAGGTAATAGTGTCAAACGCAGCTTTTTTTATTGAAATTGACCTCAGGTTCATCATGTTTCTATTGATCATCCTTGAGATGTTTCTACAACTTGATTGGAGTCCACCTGTGGAAAGGCACAAACCTGTCTATATAAAAAGGTCTCACAGTTGACAGAGCATGTCAAAGCAAAAACCAAGACATGAGGTCGAAGGAATTGTCAATAGAGCTCCAGGACAGGATTGTGTTGAGGCACCGATCTGGGAAGGGTACCAAAACATTTCTGCAGCATTGAAGGTTCCCAAGAACACAGTGGCCTCCATCATTCTTAAATGGAAGAAGTTTGGAACCATCAAGACTCTTCCTAGGTCTGGCCGCCCGGCCAAATTGAGCAATCAGGGAGAAGGGCCTTGGTCAGGGAGTGGGCAGCTAGTCAGGATTGATGGAAAGATGAACGGAGAAAAGTACAGAGAGATCATTGATGAAAACCTGCTCCAGAGCGCTCAGAACCTCAGGGGGGGGGGGGGGGGTTCATCCTTCCAAAAGGACAACAACCCTAAGCCCACAGCCAAGACAAAGCAGGAGTGGCTTCGGGATAAGTCTCTGATTGTCCTTGAGTGGCCCTGCCTGAGCCCGTACTTGAACCCGATCGAACATCTCTGGAGAGACCTGGAAATAGCTGTGCAGCGAAGTACCCCATCCACCCTGACAGAGCTTCAAAGGATCTGCAGAGAAGAATGTGAGAAACTCCCCAAATGGAGGTGTGCCAAGGTTGTAGCGTCATACCCAAGAAGACTAGGCTGTAATCGTTGCCAAAGGTGCTTCACCAAAGTATTGAGTAAAGGGTCTGAATACTTACGTAAATGTAACAAAATGTGGGAAAAGTCAAGGCGTCTGAATACTTTCCGAATGCACTGTATCTGACCTGTTCAAACTTCAACATTGTACCTGTTTTGGTAAAAACATAATCACAGATCTATTACCAGTGGCAGGTACTGTGTGTGTGTGTGTACACAGAAAGATGTATGGAGCCAGCACATGGAGACTTGCAAGAATGTGATGAAGTCCAGACTGACAGACTAGCTTGATACTGATGTAACTAAATGAGAGAGACCTGGCACTCAGCACTAATATTTTACTAGACAACTTTTACTTGTATAGTTTTTTTTTTATTGATTTGAGCGGTATCATTCAGTATGGGGAGGGAGAAACCCTGTGTATACGGGACACCACACAGGAAGGTGTGTGACATGTTTGCCAAAGTAATTTCATTACCACCAGACAAAATGCCGATAGGCACAGTATCTGTATCAGCTGGGAATGGTGAAAGGTACACATTGTTATATCAGCAGAATACTGCTTCCATGGTATTATATAAAAGGTTGTTTGGCAAGAACACATCCAAGAAACATCCACATCAAATCACACCCCCAAACCAACTCACGCTTGGCTTCTGTCATGGCCACCAGCAATTCTTGAGGAGCAAGTTCCGCTTTAAAGTTATTGCCCATTTTATACAGAGAATTTCGCATAGTAGGCAGTGTAACCAATCCCAGCCCTCTTTTTACTTGTATCATTGCACATCCAGAAAAACACCAGCAGAGGGCAACCATTTGAATCCATTTTCACATTCACTCTGTTGGTAATGCTTACAAATTGGATCATAACTCTAAAAGTAGCAGAGACCCCCCCCCATGGAACTTTGCTATGCCTACAAAGTATATTATGTTCAACAATATCTTGCCCAATCAAACATGTTTATATTTTTTTATATTTGTAAAGTAATGTCAAAAAAAAGTTTTTGAAATCAAAACACTACTGATATTACAGAGCAAACGATAAAGCTTCATATGACACCAATGTTTGCTTAGTAGCACCAACAGATGAAACACTATGGAGTCTTAAAGGAGGCCTGTGGAAGGCCAAATGTCATAAATATGCCAACTTTTATCAATTATTTCTCAATTATGCTTTTAGATACAAATGTCAAATATATGTCAACAATTCTTCCTTCAAAAGACTATTCTATGGATTACACTTTGTGAAATCCCATAAATCAATGGGCCCTGTCTGAGGTGATTGAGTAGGCAGCCAGCAGCACCACAGAAGGCAGTGCGCCACTGACAGAATTATGCAGAGGAGACAGTAAATAAAATAAGAGACAGAGGTAAATATGCTGACTACCTGCTGCCTTGATCTAAACCTCCCTGCTTCACACAATGTTACCTGCTCTCTGAGACAGACATATTGACACACACAGAGAGACACACAGACAGAGAGACATGCAGGCAGGCGGTTAGGTATGCAGGCAGGCGGTTAGATATGCAGGCAGGCAGGCAGGCGGGCATACCCCCCATGCTATCCTAATCCCCTGGTCACCCATTAATATGTATGGACTGAGTCACAGCATTACTGTGCTTTTTATATAATATTCCATTCTCCCTGCAGGTATAGTGTGTGTGTGTGTGTGTGTGTGTGTGTGTGTGTTCCATCCCCCTGCGGAGCATGGAGATGTGAGTTAAGAGACGTGAAGATTAAAATCCCCATACCTGAGGCAGAGTACATAATTAAGCAGAGGGAATTTAATAAGTAAACAGCAGCTATGGGTTAAACCTTTTTATTCACTCACCTCCCTGAAAAGCACACACACACACACACGCACACACACACACTCCCTTGGGACCATGCTAAAGTTTAATCTCTTCAAACTTCCCCTTCACACACACACCCTTCCCTCTGCCAGCATTGAACTGTAGCAGCTAGTAGTCTTGCATAATGAGAAGCTGTGACATTTGAGAGCATGGAGAGGACACACTGACAAATCCACCTAATGGTTCCTGACGCTTCAGCCTGTGAGTGAGGAGGGAAGTGGATTCTCCTGAACATGCCACACCTCTCTGGTGGGAAGACAGGAGACAAAGGGTCCAGGAAGGCCCGGGGGCAGCATTGGTATTCTAGTATGATAATATGCCAGGGCTGGTATTCCAGTGAGTACGATATTAAACTGATTATGGCAGTAGGCAGATTATGCAATAGTCATGGAAACACCTTAATTCTGCTTATATTAAATCGCCATAAGGTCCAAATTGAAGTATTCATATGTCGATTAAAACACCTGGTTTTCTGAGCAATCTTTCAACTTATTAGGACATGTAAAGACCTCAATCAGCGTTCCAGCTGTGTATTTGATCAGCTCATGTGCTACCACCAGCCGAGAGCCTCCCTCTTTAGCACAAGTGAAGTGAGTTCGGAACAACTGAATGCATGTATCTTAGAAGTAGTTTTCACATACAAACTTTATATATGTCTGAACTCAGAATCAAATAGGCTTCCCAAAAATAACATGGTCACTGTGGTAGAATGTTTATTTTGATTGGCATTGATAAGAGTGCTAGCAGGTAGCTTGATTTCAGATGTGTTCATGTAAATATAATTATTAGGGAAATCGTTCTTCTTGCAAAGCATGTCAACATTTTAATCAAACTATTATATTAATCTGACTATCCACAATAATCACATTATTGTGTACATGTAACTGTACTCGGTGACTACTTGCCAATAAGGGTATTACCTTTTCACAGGGTGTTCAAATGAACCTGCTACATTATGGTTCATGACAGTGGGTCAGCTCTCAGAGGAGGCGGCGTTACGCCGCTCCGCTCACAGAGAGAGACATAGTTATGTAACGACACAGCAGAGTGTTAAGGCTGCAGGGTTTGCTGGAGGGCCAGGTTCAACACTGTCTATGGTAAATAAATTAGACCTGGCTGATTAGCAATGACCTCCCACGTGCTCACGCACGAACACACAGTTTTACTCCCAGTGACTGTGTCCCGCACTAAGTTATTTAGGCTGACATTAAAGCCATTATTTCCAAGGTTGACCGGGGATAAAGAAAGTCTATTTGAGTTGTTGTGTGTTAAAATGGGCCAACCTGGCAAGAGGGAGAGCAACTTAGCTACCTGCCAATCCTATAGCCTACTGTATAGGAACCAACAGCACAGAGGGAAATGATTAATATCACTCTGACCGCTGCCAAATAATCAATCCCATACACTGAACAATAAACTCCTTAGAGGAAAACCTACAGTCACTAACACAGTATAAAGGACTCTGTGCTAAAGGACTCTGTGCTATTTTCTATTTGATTTAACTAGGCAAGTCATTTAAAAACAAATTCTTATTTACAATGACGGCCTACCCCGGCCAAACCTTGACGCTGGTCCAATTGTGCGCTGCCCTATGGGACTCCCAATCACGACCGGTTGTGATACAGCCTGGAATCGAACCAGGGTCTGTAGTGACGCTTCTAGCACTGAGATGCGGTGCCTTAGACTGCTGTGCCACTTCTGAGCCCTCTGCTATGTCTCAGAAGTAAACCAGGATGTATCCCTGTTACTCCAGTACTGCTCAACAAAGCCATAGATGTCCGTCTGGGAGGAGATGAAGACAGATTTAGATGGTGATGTCATAAATACCTAGGTTTTTAGAAAGGTATGACGCTCCAGGAAGCCAAGTGGAAGCCTTCTCAGTGAACGGAACACAGTGAGTAGATAGGAATAATTGGCTCCCATGTATACTTCCTCTGTCTCATTTAGGATGTAATCTCTGTGTAATCCATCTTTAGCTCACACTAGACTGGTGTGTGTGTCATACTGCCACAGCTGGGTTTTGTTCTTAGAGAATTTGAATTAGGAGAATAAATCAGACTTTCTCGTTCAAAGCAGTGTTCCGAGGTAGAAACACTGTCAGCCATATTGGAATGTTAGTTGTAATAGTGTGGTTGTACTGACCTCAGGGTTGGTCCACTTGGTCTTGATATGGTCAGCCATGTTCTGTGTGCAGCCCAGCAGGTCATAACCCTCCCTGCTCTGGAGGAGAACAAAGAAAACCCAGAGACAGACAGTCACACAATTTGAAGTTGGTTTGTTTTTGAACTTTGTAAAATTCCATCACTCCTAGGCTTAATCTATTCCTCAGAGGCAAAATTATGATGATGATTACCCCACTTGGTTCATCACTAATTGGTACTATAATGATACTGAGTGTAAATGGGGCAGTGAGAATGTCATCTCTCTCCTCCCTGCGTAGTGATGATGATGTGTCATTCCCTCTTCTGCACATTATCCATGATATCTCCTCTGCCCACAGGGAGCAGTCAGTTAGTCAATGAGTCACGGGATGGGACGGGCTGTAAAACGCCTGCAGTAAAAAGCCATCTGGGAAGGAATTGCTCCCTAGCCAAACAGACATTGGAATATGTTAATCATATTCCAAAAAATAAATGTTGTTTCCATACAAATTATTAATAGGGCTAAATAATTGGGAGGATTTGTCATGAGGTCATTGTAGCCTTTACATGGTGGCATACTATTATTATTTTGACATGAAATCATTGTGTTAAACATATGGAGATACTCTGCTCAACTTTTATAAAGCCCTAGTGTGTTGACTGGAGGTAATGTATGCGTGCATGAGAGCTATTAGTCTATTGTAATCATATAATATTACAGACACTACATAAACAATATTGATAGTATTGTTTCTACTATAGGGGATGTAATTTGCAGTAGAGGGCTTAGAATGAGTTACATACAGGCTGTGTCACTTCACTGTATGCCAGTGGAGGCTCCTCAGAGGAGGAAGGGGAGGAACATCCTCCTCAGTGAATTTCATGAAAATTAAAACGGTAAAACATTGAAAAAGTTATCCTTTTAAATACAACTATACTAAATATAATCACGTCACCAAATAATTGATTAAAACACACTATTTTGCAAAGAAGGTCTAAAGTAGCCTCAACAGCTCTCTGTAGGGTAGCACCATGGTGTAGCCGGGAGACAGCTAGCTTCCGTCCTCTTCTGGGTACAATGACTTCAATACAAAACCTAGGAGGCTCATGGTTCTCACCCCCTTCCATAGACTTACACAGTAATTATGACAACTTCCGGAGGACGTACTCCAACCTATCAGAGCTGTTGCAGAATGAACAGACATGTTGTCCACCCAATCAAAGGATCAGAGAATTAATCTAGTACTGAAAGCATAAGCTACAGCAGTGCATAAAATGTGGTGAGTGGTTTACTCAAAGAGAATGAATGACAGTAGTTGTACATTTCTTCCAAAATAAAAGAGAAGCAAGAAAGAGAGAGATTGTCTTTTTTTCCCTCACTTTGTTTCCCTTACTTAGCTAGCAAATGCAGCTAGCTAGTTAAGCCTACTCAAACAGAGGAATGCTATGTTAGCTAGCTGGCTATGACTATCCAACAGAACACTGGAACTCTTCCAAGTCTAGGTAAACTTTTGGTTTGACAAATTTATTGCCACCCCGCCGGTGTAAGTGCTTACTGACTTTACACTGTAACGTTACTGCATGATTGTTGTGGGTTTACAAATGCGTTAGTTCTATTAGCTATGCTGACTATGACGTTACTTTAGCTAATATTGTGACAATGATGTAGGCTGTGTGTAGTGGTTTGGCTTGGAAAGGTTTTTTCACCTGGTCACATACAGCTGATGTGCATTGAAATCCACAAGCGAAAGGAAGAGTTGAGAGGAGGAGAGCGCATAGATGCGAGAAGGAATACGGCGTGACTGATATGAAAGTGAACGTGATCAGGGGTGTATTCATTTTGCCAATTCTGTTGAAAAATGATTCTTATAACAGAAGCAAACGGACCAAAATGGGGATAAACATACCTGAATTTGTCCAATAGAAACTCTTGTTTGCAAATGTTGGACTAACGATTACACCCTATATCAGCTAGATGCAAGCAGGAGTGTGCAAGGCTTTATTAAATGTCACTGTCTGTCCATGTGTCACTGTCTGTCGCCTCAAATTTGTCTCTCGACCTGTGTGCACCTACATTGTAAAATGTCATTCTAGGCTAGGTTGTAGCAACCTTGTGATGGGTATTGGGAAACATTGAGTATCATGTAGTAGTCTAAACCTATCGCTGTTACATTGAACTGGGTGAATGGAACATGAATGTCAGTCATCCAATATGCTGTAATAGAAATAAGGCCATGCTGAAGAAAAAAAACAAAATGCCTCCCTCATCTTAAATGGCACTGACCGCCACTGCTATACAATCTCTATCCATGAAGAATACCTTTGCAGGTCATATAATCAAGGACACAGGTGGCAAGGATCTCTCTCCCCCTTTACAATGGAATGCAAGTTTAGAACTCTTGTTGGCCATTGTTAAGGGTCTGCATGTTTGTATACACTATATATACACAAAAGTATAAAAGGACACCCCTTCAGATTAGTGGATTATCTTGTGGCTGAATGGAAGCAAGTCCCAACAGCAATGTTCCAACATCTAGTGGAAAGCCTTCCCAGAAGAGTGGAGGCTGTTATAGCAGCCAAGGGGGGGGACCAACTCCATATTAATGCCCATGATTTCGGAATGAGATGTTCGGCAAGCAGATGTCCACATACTTTTGGTCATGTACTGTAGTGTTTGTTAAAAATTGTGGGACTGTGCTTATTTCCATGTTATAAATGTGGTACTGCGCTAATATGAAGGTTATTAACGGTGGTACAGTGTAATATCTATGTTATAAACATGTGTTGACAGGTAGTGATCATTGCGAGTCCGCCTGCAGGTATGATGTAATTTAAGTGCGACTCACCTTCTGCCAGACGTAGGCCTCGCGCAAGGTGATGATCTCATGCTCACGGTGCTCCCCCTGCACGGCACACACCACACAGATGACCTTCTCGTCAGTCTTGCAGTAAAGAGTACCCTCCTGGCCATGCTCATTACAGCGCAGCCGCTCCACTGTCACCGTCTCCCTCTTACTACCTCCCTCTGGGGCTGCCACCGCCTCTTCATCACCATCAACTTTCCCCTCCCCCTGGACTCTCTCTCCTCCACACGCCTCATTCTCTTGTACCCCAATCCCACCCCATGCCCCATTTTCCACCACCTCTTGCTCTGCCCTACGCCCAATCTCTCGAACCCTTTCCTCCCCCGCCCCCTCCCCTGTGTCTCTGTCCCTGGCCAGCTGTTGGGACCGGGCCTGGGGCTGCGCCACTTCCTGGCTGTAGGGCGTCAGTAGGTGTCGTGTGCTGTGGACATGTTTCTCAGCGTGGGTAGAGCAGAAGGCGAAGCTGCAGGTGTAACACACCTGGGTTGCCTGCTGGGCCTCATCAGGCTCACAAGCGTCACATGACCCATCCATCTGTGGTAACTCCTCCTCCTCAGGTCCTCCACTTCCTCTCCAGGGTTCCCCTTGGTCTGTCATTGTGGTGGGTATGAGTAGGGTGAATAGAGGGCTAAGAGCAGGACACCCTGTAGGAGAGATCAGTAGTACAGGACAGAGTATATAAATAGTGGTGACCAGGGAACACATACTCACACCAAGCTCATGTAGTCAGAATGTTACAGTCAGCTCCTCTAGACATATCACATGTGTTTGGGAGGGACAGACAATCTCTCTAAGAATACAACAGTAATCTACACCTTTAACAAACACATCTTCCTACTGTACATCACCTAAGCAACAGTAACAAGTTGTAGCGACTACTGTCAGAGGGAAAACACAACCCAATTCTTCCACAGGTACTGTACTGGGTTGGGTAGGTTACTTTCTAAATGTAATCCGTTACAGTTACCTGTCCAAAATTGTAATCAGCAAAGTAATTTTTGTATTAACCAAACTCAGTAAAGTAATCTGATTACTTTGCGTTACTTTCCCCTTAAGAGGCAATTAGAAGATGACAAAGATCTATTGCAGGATAAATCAATGTTAGAGTTTACATAGCTTGCCATAAATCGATGTTGCATTTTACTTTATGGGTTGGTTATGTAGGCCTCTTATAACCCATTGCTTTCTACTACAGATAATAATACGATTAGGCTTTATGGTTACAAAAAAATCAAAGTCCGTCAGATTTCCCGTCATTCCAATTAAATGTAATACCCCTTGATCTTCAAGAATATTAAATATGGAAATATAGACTAGCCAAATAGTTTTACCTGAGCATATACACACATACTTTTTTTTCATACTCAGGCGGGGTCTCAATTTCCTGTTGAGAATTAGAATAGTAGGATACACAAGGTGCAATTTTGAAATGTTGTGTATCAGCAGTTTTTTATCTTGTTATGTCACTCAAATTAGCCATGTCAGCTAACAATTTTTTGATTGGTAAATTAGTCTAGCCAGATATCTAAACTATTATTAATGGTCTAATACCTAGAGGCCCTGACCAACCAAAGCTCGCTTAGGGTCTCTAGGGCCGGCCCTGAATCATTTACCCAACCAAGGAGGGCCCCCCAGTTACCCATGTGGGCCCCCTACCTCTTCTCCTCCTCCCATTTGATGATTAGCAGAGCGGGCCCTGTGGTTGACGGTTGCAGTAAAAAAAAATTGATATAAATATACACTACCGGTCAAAGGTTTTAGAACACCTACTCATTCAAGGGTTTTTCTTTATTTTTACAATGTAGAATAATAGCAAAGACATCAAAACTATGAAATAACACTTATGGAATCATGTAGTAACCCCCCCCCCCCAAAAAAAGTGTTAAATCTAAATATATTTTATATTTGAGATTCTTCAAAATAGCCTTGATGACAGCTTTGCACACTCTTGGCATTCTCTCAACCAGCTTCACCTGGAATGCTTTTCCAACAGTCTTGAAGGAATTCCCACATATGATGAGCACTTGTTGACTCCTCCCAAAATATCTCATTTTGGTTGAAGTCGGGGGATTGTGGAGGCCAGGTCATCTGAAGCAGCACTACATCACTCGACCTTCTTGGTCAAATAGCCCTTAAACAGTCTGGAGGTGTGTTGGGTCATTGTCCAGTTGAAAAACATATTATATTCCCACTAAGCCCAAACCAGATGGGATGGCATATTGCTGCAGAATGCTGTGGTAGCCATGCTGCTTAAGTGTGCCTTGAATTGTAAATAAATCACTGACAGTGTCATTAGCAAAGCCCCCCTACACCATAACACCTCCTCCATGCTTTATGGTGGGAAATACACATGTGGAGATCATCCGTTCACCTACACAGCGTCTCACATGGACACGGCCGTAGGAACCAAAAATCTCCAATTTGGACTCCAGACCAAAGGACACATTTCCACCAGTCTAATGTCCATTGCTCGTGTTTCTTGGCCCAAGCAAGTCTCTTCTTCTGTTTGGTGTCCTTTAGTAGTGGTTTCTTTGCAGCAATTCAAACATGAAGACCAGATTCACGCAGTCTCCTCTGAACAGTTGATGTTGAGAAGTCTGTTACTGAGTGTCTGTTACTTGAACTCTCAGTAGCATTTATTTGGGCTGCAATTTCTGAGGCTGGTAACTAATGAATTTATCCTTTGCAGCAGAAGTAACTCTGGGTCTTCCTTTCCTGTGGCTGTCCTCATGAGAGCCAGTTTCATCATAGCACTTGATGGGTTTTGCGACTGCGCTCGAAGAAACTTTCAAATTCTTTAAATGTTCCGCATTGACTGACGGATGGACTGTCGTTTCGCTTTGCTTATTTGAGCTGTTCTTGCCATAATATGGACTTTGTCTATTACCAAATAGGGCTATCTTCTGTATACCAACCCTACCTTGTCACAACACAACTGATTGGCTGAAAAGCATTAAGGAAAGAAAGAAATTCCACAAATTAACTTTTAACAATGGACACCTGTTAATTGAAATGCATTCCAGGTAAACTACAATTTATGCATATTCAACGGGTGTTGAATATGCCACTGCTGTCATCCTTACTTCCAAGCATTTATTCAAGTTGGATAATCTTTGGATGCCGACAGCAGTCACACATTGGAAGACATAGCTTGGACTATGGCCTATGAAAGCCTGTTCCTGCTCTTTTCCCACAATCCACCAAACATTTGGTGTGTAATAGTGGTCTCCGACTTGTGGTCAGACTCATGTGGAACAAACTTAAACTTGTGCCTTTTTTCAATGCTGATTTGAATGTAATTGAGAAAACAGAAAAATGTCAAAGATAAATATTTTCTTCTAATCCTAGAAGTAATCATCTGTAATCTGATTACAATATTTTTGCTGGTAATTTAACAGATTACAGTTAGGTGTTTTGCAATACATTACTCCCCAACCCTGAGACTGTACCTGCCAAGGTTTACTGTCTTGGTCTGCACACACACACACACACACACACACACACACACACACACACACACACACTCTCTCTCTCTCTCTCTCTCTCTGGGCAAGCTCGTTTTCCATGGACCAGTGCCAAGGGTGGGTGGAGATTTTACTTAAGGGCCAATGGAATTGTATAAAATAAATAAAACTCCGCCCACCCGGGACACCGGCCATGCAGAATGAACTACCTTTCTCTCTTCCCTCCTGTCAATCGTCAGACCTTGACCTTTTTTTTGTCATTTTATTTTATTTTTTAAATCGCTTCACTCGTCATGTTTTGCTCCTGTCCCTCTCTTTCATTTCACTCTACAGGAGAGCATATGAGAATGCAGGCTACCCGCACTGCCTGCCCGACACACACAGCAAGACCTAAACTTCATACAAACCCATTATGTGGCAATATATTGAATCACTCCAATATGGTATCCTTCTGCGCGGAAGGATACATTCCGAGTAAGATTAGTCCCATGTACCGGGTAGTGCTGCTGCCACCGCACTACTTCCAAATCTTCCATTTCTCGGCTCATTCCAGAGAGGATTCGCTTGGTAAGAGCTCTATATTAGAGAGTGTATAGGCGCAGAAGTATACCCACTGCTATTCAATAGCTTGGAGCAGCTAGCTAGCCTCTCCATCTGGGTGCTCTGCTGTCCCCGCACTCGGTTTGGCTTGTCATCTCGTTCGGGTTTTGTTATTGTTTTTAAATCACTCGTGACAGTGTACCAACCCGAGAAATACTTGGTTTGGTCGACCAGTATTGCGGCGCTGGCGGTTTGTCTTAGTTGTCTGTGGGACTCTGTCCACCAGAACCCTCACGGTTTTAGCCTTCCGGTTCTGGGACCGCCTACCCTGCAGCCATCTTGCCTAGACTCTTGCTCTTGTGTGTTCCACAGTGAACAAGCTATGCAAAGAGGCTAGCTTAATGAGGTGTGACCATTACAGGACAAAGCACAATTATAAATACACTGTACACTTCCCTTAAGTCCTGCCAACCGGAACCCCGGTGTATATACACCAAGAAATAAGCTATAAAAGGTGGCTTGAGTTACAGCTGACCCACACATATAAAGCAAGAAATAAGATATAAACGTGTGAGGTAGAATGCCCTGCCCCTTCACAGTCAGGCAGTTCACACTCCATGTGTCCACCTTCACATAGTCTGTGTTCAAAATACCCACTTGCATTCGGCGTTCTCCCGTTCTTTCAAGCGTGATCTTCCAAGAACACCTGAAACAGCACATCGTGTCGATTGGGAGAACGCAGAGTGCTTAAAATCCCCAAAAATTTAAAGGTACCTCGACGTGACCTCTAACCTAAACTTCATCACGCACCTGGCGTCAAAGATATATTGTGTAGCATAAAATCAGGTGGACCCCCCTTCAAATTAGTGGATTTGGCTATTTCAGCCACACCGTTGCTGACAGATGTATAAAATTGAGCACACAGCCATGGAATCTCCATACACAAACAGTGGCAGTAGTATTGTCTTACTGAAGAGCTCAGTGACTTTCAACGTGGCACCATCACAGCATGCCACCTTTCCAACAAGTTAGATAATCAAATTTCTGCCTGCTAGAACTGCCACGGTCAACTGTATGTGCTCTTATTGTGAAGTAGAAACATCTAGGAGCAACAATGGTACAGCCGCAAAGTCGTAGGCCACACAAGCTCACAGAACGGGACTGCCGAGTGCTGAAGTGGGTAGCAAGAAAAAAAATAGTCTGTCCTAAGATGCAACACTCACTACTGAGTTCCAAACTGTCTCTTGAAACAACGTCAACACAAGAACTGTTTGTTGGGATCTTAATAAAATGGGTTTCCATGGTCTGGGGCTGTTTTTAATGGTTTGGGCTAGGCCTCTTAGTTCCAGTAAAGGGAAATCTTAACGCTACAGCATACAATGACATTCCAGACGATTCTGTGCTTCCAACTTTGTGGCAACAGTTTGGGGACGGCCCTTTCCTGTTTCAGCATGACAATGCCCCTGTGCACAAAGCGAGGTCCATACAAAAATGGTTTGTGGAGATTGGTGTAGAAGAACTAGACTGGCCTGCACAGAGCCTAGACCTCAACCCCATCGAACACCTTTGGGATGAATTGGAACGCCGACTGTGAGCCAGGCCTAATCGTCCAACATCAGTGCCCAACCTCACTAATGCGATTGTGGCTGAATGTAAGCCCCCACAGCAATATTCCAACATCTAGTGGAAAGCCTTCCCAGAAGAGTGGAGGCTGTTATAGCAGCAAAGGGGGACCAACTCCATATTAATGCCAATGATTTTGGAATGAGATGTTTGATGAGCAGGTGTCCACATACTCTTAGTCATGTAGTGTAGCTAGCTACGTCCGTTTACAATATACCCAATGTAGTAGTGTTAGCCACTAGTGCTACCAATTCAGTGAAGGACTATCCCAGAATGGAAATATTTAACACAAATACTAAGTAAAAAAGGAACAGAATCGTTTCTCTCAGTACCGGTCACTAAATTAAGCTGAAACCAACCAGAATTGCTTGGTCTGCTGCTACATCATTGTGGACGTATGACAGGTAAGCTTTCATGCACTGTACCACGGCTGAAGCAACAAAAAAATAATGAAATAGTGAAATAAGCTATTTTGCTTACTGTTTAAGAATGATACATAGCCAGGACTGCTGGTGTTTTATTTCCAACGAGCAGGCTTACATTGTGATAAATTCATATTGCATATTATTCAATTACACCGATGTTAAAGATAGCTTGGTTTGATATTCACCCTATGCATTGATAACTAATTGATAGGCAATATGATTCAATACAACTAGATTAGGTCTAGACTACATCTTAATGTAAACTAAATGTATTAGATACAAAACAAACAACTGGCATATTATAAAGGAGAACACGTCCAATTTAATTATATGCATACATATCAAACAGGAATATATATTAAATGAACACACCAAATATCATTAAACTGGCATATTATAAAGGAGAACATGTCCAATTTAATTATATGCATACATATCAAATGAACACACCAAATATTATTAATGCCTTTCTCTCTCCTTGCAGGGGATTAGACAGATGAACTGCAGTCCCCAGATGCCCATGTCTCAAAACCAGAATTGTGTGGAGACATCAACACTGGTTATTTCTTATAAAATATGAACCATTGTTTTTCTGTATCTGTGTACAGTATGAATACAACAGGATACACATGGGCCAAAGAAATGCTTATGTGCAGGTTCATTCTCGACAAAGTAACAATAAGAAATAAAATGAATACCAACAAAAAGTAAATAGTTCAGTAGCAAAAACCTTTAATCAACCCCAAGAGAGACACATCAAGGAGATGAACATTCAAAAGCTTGTTCAGGACACGAGGGCACATTTTTTTTCACTACAACCACAGGTTTTTTTTTTTTTAAATACACAGGTCAGGAGTTTATAGGTTTTTGTGCCAACCTTTCACCAACACCTCATTCAACTAATTGTGGTCTAAATTGTAGACAAATAGTTGAACATGGTGTTTGCTGGGCAGTAATAAAATGTGCACACAGTACAGTACCCTGGGGCAGAAATCATCCACATCTGTATTTTAGAATGAGCTTCATATGTTACAATGAGCTGACAATTCTGCATGATGGAGAATACTGTGTGGATCCACTTCTAACATAGTGACGTTGCACACTGCTGAATAAGTTCCTGACTAAACTCCTGTGATAGGGTGATTTTCCTGGTGGACAGGAGGTTCTCAAATTCTTCACAACTGTCTTGGTGATGGGGTGGGATGTGCGTCAACCTGAGGAAAACAGAGCAGAAACATAAAGCCAAGGGAGGGTAAATTAACCTCATTGCTCAAATTTTAAATGCTGGTTGAAACTGCTGAGAACCACAACTAGCTTTGTTAATGTGCAATGGTTTTTCATATTCATAGGCTTGATCACGTACGTTTTAAAACGTTAATTTCATTATATGCAATGGTGAAACAAGAGGGGAGGGGAAAGTGACAAGAAGAAAGTTGGCTAACGTTAGGTAAACATACTACATGTATGTATTTACTGATAATTTAAGAATGCACAAATAACTTGCCTGGCTAGCAAGCCTAGATTGAACACAACACCGCTAGCTGCATTTCCTGCAGTTTTTTTTAAATCAGATGTTAAAATGTCTTGCCTCCAAACCAGTCCGCGCAGTGACTCAACATTTGAATGAAACATTTATATGAAAGTAATTCGTTCAACATTTTAACAAAATATCGTAAATCAATAAACCTAATACTTACATTTTACAAAGTTATTCCTTATTCCTCTGGAACATTTTCTCCCAAGCAGGGACCTCAGACCCCGTTAATTCAAAAGTTTCGCAAGGTGTTATGGGATATCCTCCCCGGCTAACGAAAAAATATGCTCCCATACGTGCTTTGTTTTCCAGACCTTTCGCTTATAGAACTTCCGGTAAAAAATAAGAAAAATCCGGTAAAATTAGTACGTACTTACCTTTTCGCGTCGCACGTGAAAAATGACAGTTGGCTTACGTACTCGCTATACGCTCTAGATAGAACACAAGTATGCATTTTGGAACATAGTAATAGTGTATGAGACAAAGGCTGGTACTGTAGGTCCGTAGTAATATTTACGATTATACACAGCAGGGCCTAAACTTAATGCAAACCCGCTCTTTTGCTTTCTATTCAGTTCTCCCTCTCTCTTTGTATTTTTCTCTATGTTGGGGCCTATCCCTCCTGAACACTGCTCGGGTATTCTCTCTCCTTCCTGACACAAACATCCAGCACAAACCGGGCTTCGCTGCCAAAAAAATCCCCCTCTTCTCCCCTCTGCTATATCCAATTCTGACTCATTCACACACTAACTTTTCCCCTGTGAGGCCTAGCAGTGTGCAGCTCAGTTCAAATGGGTACTCACTGCTGGTATTTCTGTGAGGCAGGCTCTGCAGTCTCGTTCTCTTTCTGTCGCTCTTCGTTTCACTCTCTGCTCGGGAGAGCACAGCCAGTGTTGACGTTAGCTAACTGGCACTTCCTTATGCCAACTGCCCTGGTCTGTTGTGCTCTAGCCTGCTCTACTTTCACTTCACAGCTGAAGCTCTGGTTGCATTCACTTCCTTGTTTTCCTCAGCTGCTGGGTATACATTTTCTCCCCCCTTCTCTCTTTACTTCCTGGTTCTCTAGCGGCAGCCGGAAAGAGACACAGAGGTGGGAGAGAGAAACTATCTTGACAACCATTAAAGGCAGAGGGAGCAGCCCGCTAGCAAACACAGACAACGGAGCAGGATTAGAAGGCTTCAGAGGGAGAGTAAACAAACTCTTCCACCGTTCTCCTCAGAAAGAGCTAAGAGGCTATTGTGCTAGGCTCCACATAAGCAGAAGTGTTTAGAGTGCTGCCTGCTACTCTATGGTGAAACATAAATACATTTTTCATTAACTAAACCGGCTACGTTGAGTGGCATGTGCTATTTTAGACGCTTGACACGCTGAAAGTCCGCCTCTCCCATCTACTCATAGTTTTTTTAGGAGAATACTAACCCACATGGGTGATTGAAAAATGAACAAGGTCCACACTCCAGTCCATTTGGTGGCGGTAATGCACCTTAAAGTTGGTTGCCAACTGCCATATAGAATCCACAGAAGAAGAAGAAAAATACAAAATATGAGAGATTAATAAAAGAGAACTAACTAAAAACTCTCTAGGTTTCCCCTTTATCTGTGGATTAAATGTCAGATTAGAAAAAACACGATTTTATATGACACAAAATTGGTCAAAATTCTACAAAGATCCAGCAAAAAAAAGTACCATATGCATTTCAGGTAAAATAACCCAATGATTATCTAACAAGACAAATTATCTAACAAGACAAATTACCTAGCAACAGCAAACTAGAAATGTCCATTAATGGTTCATCTGTGTTTTGACCTGTCCCCAAATGAATATAGTTGGTTCACAGTTGGTTTTGCTATTTTAACTGGCGTGTCATGAATGCATCTGGTGGGAATAGACAAAATCAACATGCGCATGATGGAGGATGCATGCACGGAGCCAGTTTGGTCAAGGTGTAAACTGAAATCACAGTCTGAGTGGGCCTCCGAGGATGCAGACAAAGATGTGTTGCCAATTGCAAAATATAAAAGAATAAAGCCAGACAAGCCACACTGCAAGAGAATAAACAACAGAGACAAAAAAACAAGCATTTAGCACAAACAGATGAGAAAATTATATTTTCCAAATCTTTAGTGATTTCCAGTGAAAAATAAGGACGGCAAAAAAAAAAATCGGAAAGTCGGATTTCAACAAAGACAACACTTGATATAGCTCACTTGGGTAGTTTCACGAGAGTCCCTTTTTGGGTTGTGTAACTTGGTGGGGAATAAAACATTCACC
Source organism: Salmo trutta (assembly GCF_901001165.1). Lineage (NCBI taxonomy): Eukaryota > Metazoa > Chordata > Actinopteri > Salmoniformes > Salmonidae > Salmo > Salmo trutta. The sequence goes on from NC_042973.1 coordinate 35,665,748, forward strand.
TCATTTTCATTCTGTCATGACCAGCACATTCAACTTAATAAAAAACACGTTTTCCCATCTCAAGATGTTAAATAAAAAACAGACTATAGTAAAGTAAGTGCCTTTTAGGTACCAAATTAAGTAACTGGGTTGATGATTTAATCTTAAATCGGCCATAAATCCCCTCATGACAGGGGGAATGGACGATTGTGGTGTGCAACAGGGAAGGGCAATTAAATGCAAGCTATACAAAAGCATAAAAAAATGTAATTGTTAAAACATTTCTAGCCTGTCTATGGGTAACATTGTTGAGGTGTTATGCTCGACCCACTCAGTTCTGCACTAGAAAGTGGCCAAAAAGAGTAGACCAGCTCACTTGCTTTTACACTATGATTTGACTATTAGATGTTCAATGTTTATTTTGAAAAAAATATTTAAAAAGGAATAGCTTCACCAAATTAAAAGAGACTTCAATTCACGTAACAGGATTGACCTGAAATTGAGGGATAGGCCCCCCCCTTAAAATGGCTCACTAATCACATGAAATAAATAATAGTCATCAGGAATAATGTTCTCAAAGCAACAAAATAACTAGGGCTTTACAAGGATGGTGATAACCTTGAGAAGGTTTGTGTTTAAGTGGGATAACATCCTCTGAGAAGTCAGAGAGAGTGCATATTTTGAATGTGGTCTATATTAAGGGACACTTAATTAAATATAACAGGCTTTTAAAATCCAATATTGGTGAACAATTTCTACTTAAAATATGAAAGGGATGCTAAAGGGCCTCAATTCGTGGGATAACCCACCTCAGAGTGAAACTATGCAGAGGGTTAAGTAAGCTCTAATTGACAAGATATGGCAAGACCACATAACTTACTCGCTATAGAACATAATTTCCTTTTTATGCACTTTTTCTCTATGCTTATTCTGACCTTGAACTTTAGTATGAGAATAGCATGCTATTCACCCACTAACCGTTTGAGGTGGAGTGCAAATAAATGAAGGTGTGGTGGAGGTGTGTCAAAAGATACAACGTATTCTGACCGTCACTTTAAGCCAATTTACAGTGCATTCGGAAAGTATTCAGACCCCTTCCCTTTTTCCACATTTTGTTACGTTAAAGCCTTATTCTAAAAGTGATATTAAAAAATAATAATCCTCAATCTGCGCACAATACCCCATAATGACAAAGCAAAAACAGGGTTTAAGAAATGTTTGGATGGGAGAACCTTCCAGAAGGACAAGCATCTCTGCAGCACTCCACCAATCAGGCCTTTATGGTTGAGTGGCCAGACGGAAGCCACTCCTCAATAAAAGGCACATGACAGCCCGCTTGGAGTTTGCCAAAAGGCACCTAAAGGACTCAGACCATGAGGAACAAGATTCTCTGGTCTGATGAAACCAAGATGGAACTTTTTGGCCTGAATGCCAAGCGTCATGTCTGGAGGAAACATGGCACAATCCCTATGGTGGAGCATGGTGGTGGGAGCATCATGCTGTGGGGATGTTTTTCAGCAGCAGGGACTGAGAGACTAGTCAGGATCGAGGGAAAGATGCAGAGAAGAATGGGAGAAACTCCCCAAATACAGGTATGCCAAGCTTGTAGTGTCATACCCAATAATTCTCGAGGCCGTAATCACTGCCAAAGGTGCTTCAACAAAGTCCTGAGTAAAGGGTCGGAATAGTTATGTAAATGTAATATTTCATTTATTATTATTATTATTTTATTTCTAAATTAGCAACATTTTCTTAAACCCTTTTTTTGCTTTGTCATTCTGGGGCATTGTGAGTAGATTGACTATTTAATACATTTTAGAATGTGGATGTAAAGTAACAAAATGTGGAAAAAGTCAAGGGATCTGAATACTTTACGAATTTATTTTTTCCTGATAGAAATAACACCATTCTCAATGCACTGTAATTTACAAATTAATACAAACGGTTGAGTAATTAATTTGCATAAGGGGATTGTGAATATAAATGACTTTTTTAGAACTATTTTATCTTTTGATCACTGGAGACAAATGTGAAACCAGTCATATGGCAGAAAACTGAAACATATCAACTTTCCCACAATAAAGGTTATGAAATGCTGTGCCATTATCAATCAATCAATCAATCAAATGTATTTATAAAGCCCTTTTTACATCAGCAGATGTCACAACGTGCTGTGCAGAAACCCAGCCTAAAACCCCAAACAGCAAGCAATGGATATGTGGAAGCACTGTGGCTAGAAAGGCAGGAACCTAGGAAGAAGCCTAGTGAGGAACCAGGCTCTGAGGGGTGGCCAGTCCTCTTTTGGCTTTGCCAAGTGAAGATTATAAGAGTACATGGTCATTAAGATTGTTCTTCAAGCTGTTCAAACGTTCATAGATGACCAGCAGGGTCAAATAATAATCACAGTGGTTGTAGAGGGTGCAACAGGTCAGTACCTCAGGTGTGAATGTCAGTTAGCTTTTCGTAGTCGAGCATTCAGAGGTCGAGACAGCTTGTGAGGTTGAGAGAAAGAGAGTTGAAAACAGCAGGTCCGGGACAAGGTAGCATGTCTGGTGAACAGGTCAGGGTTCCATAGCCGCAGGCAGAACAGTTGAACCCACAGACAGCACCAACCAGGCAGAATATAACCCCACAGCCCCCACACCACTATAGGTATATCAACAGACCACCAACTTACTACCCTGAGACAAACTGAGTATAGTCCACGAGGATCTCCTCCACCAAAACAAGCCCAAGGAGGCGCAAAAACGGACAGGAAGATCAGGTCAGTGACTCAACCCACTGACATTTCTGTCCTACTAGTGTCTGTGTTTTTATGGTCTCCACTCTAGTTCCCTGCAGCTAATCTGGGCGTTTGGTCACTAGAGATGGCTAGAGCTGACAAATGAGTTCAAGACTGCATTACATACTGTAGACAAGAATGTGTTTTACTAGAGATAGCTTAGGACTAGAACAATCCCTCATTGTCTCAAAATCATCCTTGCAACTGGGAAATGAAGCCAGGGTGGGGTTAAGACAACAACCCTGTGCAGATATGACCGTATGAACCCAGAGTGGCGTATGATTCCCCTTGGTCTGCATGAGAGGTGCTGAACCAACCATGACAAAGCGTTTTTAGTGTCAGCTACATATAGTACTCTGCATTTGTGTAAAGGTTAGGTTACTCGGTCCAACACTCAAGGGTGTGGGGTCGACCAGCCTCATTATTGCATTAATTCATCAATTTTAAATAAAGATGATTGTTTGAAGAAATGGCAGTCTCTCTCAGTATGAATTTCCACGACAAGTGACGCACCCCTCCTAGGGATGGCATGGAAGAGCACTAGTAAGCCAGTTGCACAGCCCCCGTAATAGGGTCAGAGGCAGAGAATCCCAGTGGAGAGAGGGGCTGGCCAGGCATAGACAGCAAGGGTGGTTCATTGCTCCAGTGCCTTGCCGTTCACCTTCACACCCCTGGGCCAGACTACACTCAATCATAGGACCTACTGAGGAGATGAGTCTTCAGAAAATACTTAAAGGTCGAGACCGAGTCTCACATGGATAGAAAGACCATTCCATAAAAATGGAGCTCTATAGGATAAAGCCCTGCCTCCAGCTGTTTGCTTATAAATTCTAGGGACAATAAGGAGGCCTGCGTCTTGTGACCTTAGCGTATGTGTAGGTATGTATGGCGGGACCAAATCGGGGAGATAGGTAGGAGCAAGCTCATGTACTGCTTTGTAGGTTAGCAGTAAAACCTTGATACCAGTCCTAACATAACAGGAAGCCAGAGTAGAGAGGCTAGCACTGGAGTAATATGATCAAATCTTTTGGTTTATTCAGTGCTTTATCCAGGTAGCTGGAGAGTAGAGCATTGCAGTAGTCTAATCTGGAAGTGATAAAAACATGGATTAGCTTTACTGCATAATTTTTGGACAAACAGTTTTTCATTTTTGCAATGTTACAACAATTTAAAAAAGCTGTCCTCTAAAAATGATTGATATGTTTGTCAAAAAAGAGAGCAGAGTCCAGAGTAACACTGAGGTCCTTCACAGTTTAATTTGAGATGACTGTACAACCATCAAGATTAATTGTCAAATCCAACAGCAGATCTCTTTGTTTCTTGGGACCTAGAACTAGCATCTCTGTTTTGTCCAAGATTAAAAGTAACATATGCCACCATCCACTTCCTTATGTCTGAAACACAAGCTTCCAGTGTAGGCAATTTTGGGGCTTCATCATGTTTCATAGCAGTGAAATTTGACATTGTGCTTCTGAATGACGTCACTAAGAGGTAGAATATATAGTGAAAACAATAGTGGTCCTGAAACGGAACCTTGAGGAACACCAAAATGTACAATTGATTTGTCAGAGGACAAACCATCCACAGAGACAAACTGATATATTTCTGACAGATAAGAACTAAACCAGGCAAGAACTTGTCCATGTAGACCAATTAGGATTTCCATTCTCTCCAAAAGAATGTGGTGATCGATGGTGTCAAATGCAGCATTAAGGTCTAGGAGCACGAGGACAGATGCAGAGGCTTAGTCTGATGCCATTAAAAGGTAATGTACCACCTTCACGAGTGCAGACTCAGTGCTATGATGGAGTCTAAAACCAGACTGAAATGTTTCATATACATTATTTGTCTTCAAGAAGGCAATGAGTTGCTGCGCAACAGATTTTTCTAAACATATTTAGAGGAATGGGAGGTTCGATAGAGGCCAATATTCTTTTACATTTCCGGGTCAAGGTTTGGCTTTTTCAGGAGAGGCTTTATTACTGCCACTTTTAGTGAGTTTGGTACACACCAGGAGGATAGGGAGCCATTTATTATATTCAACAAAGGAGGTTCAAGCACAGGAAGTAGCTCTTTCAGTAGTTGGAATAGGGTCCAGTATGCAACTTGAAGGTTTGGAGACCATGACTATTTTCAGGAATGTGTAAAGAGATACTGGATTCAGAAACTTGAGTGTCTCCATTGATCCTAGGTCCTGGCAGTTCTGTGCAGACTCAGGACAACTGAGCTTGGAGAAATACGCACATTTAAAGAGGAGTACGTAAGAATTTAATTTCAAGGACTTTTTAAATCAAATGTTATTTGTCACATGCCTGGAATACAATAGCACCTTACCGTGAAATGCTTAGTTACAAGCCCTTAGCCAACAATGCAGTTCAATAAAATATTTACAAAATAAAGTTAAAAAAAATAAAAAAATGAAAAGTAACACATTAACAACAACGAGGCTATATACAGGGGGTACCGGTACAGAGTCAATGTGCGGGGGTACAGGTAAGTCGAGGTAATTTCAACATGTACAGTTGAAGTCGGAGGTTTACATACACCTTAGCCAAATACGTTTCAACTCAGTTTTTCACAATTCCTGACATTTAATCCTAGTAAAACTTCCCTCTTTTGGGCCAGTTAGGATCACCACTTTATTTTAATAATGTGAAATGTCAGAATAATAGTACAGAGAAGGATTTATTTCAGCTTTTATTTCTTTCATCACATTCCCAGTGGGTCAGAAGTTTACATACACTCAATTAGTATTTGGTAGCATTGCCTTTAAATTGTTTAACGTTTCAGGTAGCCTTCCACAAGCTTCCCACAATAAGTTGGGTGAATTTTGGCCCATTCCTTCTGACAGAGCTGGTGTAACTGAGTCCGGTTTGTAGGCCTCCTTGCTAGCACACACTGTTTCAGTTCTGCCCACAAATGTTCTATTGGATTGAGGTCAGGTCTTTGTGATGGCCACTCCAATACCTTGACTTTGTTGTCCTTAAGCCATTTTGCCACAATTTTAGAAGTATGCTCAGGGTCATTGTCCATTTGGAAGACCCATTTGCGACCAAGCTTTAACTTCCTGACTGATGTCTTGAGATGTTGCTTCAATATATCCACTTAATTTTCCCACCTCATTATGCCATCTATTTTGTGAAGTGCACCAGTCCCTCCTGCAGCAAAGCACCCCCACAACATGATGCTGCCACCCCCGTGCTTCACGGTTGGGATGGTGTTCTTCGGCTTGGAAGCCTCCCCCTTTTTCCTCCAAAAATAACGATGGTCATTATGGCCAACAGCTCTATTTATGTTTCATCAGACCAGAGGACATTTCTCCAAAAAGTGCGATCTTTATCCCCATGTGCAGTTGCAAACCATAGTCTGGCTTTTTTATGGCGGTTTTGGAGCAGTGGCTTCTTCCTTGCTGAGCGGCCTTTCAGGTTATGTCGATATAGGACTCGTTTAACTGTGGATATAGATACTTTTGTACCTGTTTCCTATAGAATTTTCATAATGTCCTTTGCTGTTGTTCTGAGATTGATTTGCACTTTTCGCACCAAAGTACGTTCACCTCTAGGAGACAGGACGCGTCTCCTTCCTGAGTGGTATGATGGCTGCGTGGTCTCATGGTGTTTAAACGTGCGTACTATTGTTTGTACAGATGAACGTGGACCGCGTACCGCCTTCAGGCATTTGGAAATTACTCCCAAGGATGAACCAGACTTGTGGAGGTCTACAATTTTTTCCCCTGAGGTCTTGGCTGATTTCTTTTGATTTTCCCATGATGTCAAGCAAAGAGGCACTGAGTTTGAAGGTAGGCCTTGAAATACATCCACAGGTGAAATGTCGGGCTGGAGGGCAACCACAGGATTCTCAACTGCAAGTGGAACCACAAGGTAAGGGAAAGCAGGTCTTCTGGCATCCGGGGCCCCGTCCATAATCTCCATCCTCGTCCAGAAGATGGTGGGGTCGTGGCGTTGGAGCCACGGGAGGCCAAGGACAACTCCGCAGCAGTCTGGTCCTCATGCTGTAGTTGAAGTAGGTGCTCACTCCCCCTCTCTTCCGTCCGGTGGATGATCGAAGACTCCTCTAAACAAAGCCATGAACCTCACATAGGAACCAGGCTGCTCCTCTCCTCTCTCCCAGACTGCCGTAGCCCATTCCAACACCAGCCCAGTCAACAGTGAAATATCCGTGGCAACCTTGAACATCTCGGTGGTGGGGGCTCCCATTTTATGAGGAAATAGAGGGAAAACTGGAGAAGGAAGCCACGGCATTTGGATGGGGTCCCGTCAAATCTGTCTGGAAGGGACAAATGGGCATCGCTGACCTGGGCAGACTGCTGAATGTGCTGGGGTGCTGGCTCGCTCGGTCAACCCATGGTAGAGGATCCTCCGCTCATTGGGGTGACGCCCTGTGGGGAAGATCTAGATGTTGAAGAAGGCAGAAGACCTCATCCATCACCATCCCCAGTTGCGCCAGCTGATCGTGGTGTTGGCGAGGTAGGTCTCCCTGTTCACTGACCATTTGGTAGATGTCTCGGTTGGTTGCTGGTTCCATTTTGTGAGGCAATATTCTGTAACGTAGACACAGGGAGTCAGGAAGTGCAGTTAGTGAGTTTAATGACAAAGGACATTGAATGATACAAAACAAGAAAGCGTCTAAACATGGAAACATAAACAATATTGCCTGGTGGGTGATTCAACGGAGTGCTATATAAAGGGGAAGTAATCAGGGAGGTGATGAAGTCCAGGTGTGCCTAATGAGGTGTAGGTGTGCAGAATGAAGGTTGCCAGGTGTGCGTAAGGATGGGTTGCCAGGACCGGTGGTTAGTAGACCGGCGACATCGAGTGGACGTGTCACAGGGTTTGGCTGTTGACTTACTATATACTATATGTTACAGCAGGGTTTCCCAAACTCGGTCCCCCCCCCCCCCCCCCCCCCCCCGTGTGGACGTTTTGGTTTTTGCCCTAGTATTACACAGCTAATTCAAATAACCAACTCATCATCAAGATTTGATTATTTGAATCACATGTGTAGTGCTAGGGCAAAAACCAAAATGTTACAGAACAATACCTACAGTGATATATTCACAAAATTCACATTTCTCCTGTCATGCAACAAATGAACAGATTTTTATAAGAAATCTTTACCATTACATCGCTGTGGTTCCTCCCAAACCTATACAGACACAGGGAGAGGTGTTGTTGCAATGTTGTTGTAATTACCATCAGCCCATGCTAAACACTTTCTAGCCAATTAGCAGGGCCATTGACTTGACTGTATTACAATAAGCACTCAATAAAATTACACAATGGTCCCTAAAGCAAATGTGAAACAAACAAGTATTTTTTTCCGAACATTAATTATTTGATTTAATAATGGAGCATTTTCTAAATTCAAACAAACTGGATACTGGACATGGACATTTTAGAATAAACTTTTTGGGCCCGAATCGAGAACAAAGATAGTATCGCCAATACCATTGTCATGACTCTCTCTCCTTGGTGAGGATCAAAGGTGCCAGATCAGCTAGGCCCATGGTGGACAGATAACCAGCCCCCCTCTCTCCCACATGAGAGGAAATGGGGGACTTGGGCCGGTTTTATGACTTAACAGTGGATCATAAAATATTGTGACAACTTCCTCTTTCTTGATCTCTATTTTGGGAGAATGGAAAGTCTGGGTGTTACAGAGAGACTCTTCCCCAAACTTCAACAACAAACAATGAACACTGGGACAATATATTTCAAAATCGAATGTTGGGAATGATGAGAGATGGAATATGGGAAATTAATGTCTATTTTGTGATGTCATTAAAATGATCATAAAGACGTTATAATGGAAACATTGTAAATTTAAGAGCTTTCACACTGTATATATCAGATTTACATCTAAATGTTGTAAAAAGTATATGATTAAATATGATTTTTTTAGATGGAAATGTGATTTTAGCCTTCTAAATCAGATTTTTTTTCTTGCAAACTTTTGCTGACTGTCTAGGTTACATTTTAGTGATTAATAGTGAACTGGACACAGTCAATAAACTGTAGGTCCGTTATCATTACGATTTGGATTTAAAACTTTTAAGTATACTGAACAAACATATAAACTCAACATGTAAATTACTGGTCCCATGTTTCAAGAGCTGAAATAAAAGATCCCTGAAGTTTTCCATATGCACAAAAAGCTTATTTCTCTCAAATGTTGTGCACAAATTAGTTTACATCACTGTTAGTGTGAATGTATCATTTGCCAAGACAATCCACCCACTTGATAGGTGTGGCATGTCAATAAGCTGATTACACAGGTGCACCTTGTGCTGGGTACAATAAAAGGTCACTATAAAATGTGCATTTTTGTCACACATCACAATGTCACAGATGTTTTGACGTAGCGTGCAGTTGGCATGCTGTCTGAAGGAATGTCTACCAGAGCTGTTGCTAGAGAATGTAATGTTCATTTCTCTACCATAAGCCATCTTCAACGTCGTTTTAGAGAATTTGGCAGTACGTCCAACCAGCCTCACAACCGCAGACCATGTGTAACCACGCCAGCCCAGGACCCCCTCATCCTGCTTCTTCACCTGCGGAATTGTGTGAGGCGGTGCTGAGGAGTATTTCTTGGTGTATTAAAGCCCTTTTTTGTGAAAAATCTTATTCTGATTGGCCGGACCTGGCTCCCAAGTGGTAGGCCTATGCCCACCGATGGCTGCGTCCTTGCCCAGTCATGTGAAATCCATAGATTAGGGACTAATTTATTTATTTCAATTGACTAATTTCCTTACATGAACTGAAACTCAGTAGACTTTGAAATTGTGGCATGTTGCTATTTATATTGAGTTCACCCGCCACCCAAAAAAACGATATATTATATTTAATTTACAGTACAAGTCAAAAGATGACACACCTACTTATTCAAGTATTTTCATTTTATTTGACTATTTTCTACATTGTAGAATAATGGTGAAGACATCAAAACTGTGAAATAACACGTATGAAATCATATAGTAACCAAAGAAGTGTTAAACAAATCAAAATATATTTTAGATTCTTCAAAGTAGCCACCCTTTGTCTTGATGACAGCTTTGCACAGGCTTGGCATTCTCTCAACCAGCTTCACCTGGAATGCTTTTCCAACAGTCTTGAAGGAGTTCCCACATATGCTGAGCACTTGTTGGCTGCTTTTCCTTCACTCTGTGGTCCAACTCATCCCAAACCATCTTAATTGGGTTGAGGTCAGGTGATTGTGGAGACCAGATCATCTGATGCAGCACGCCATCACTCTCCTTCTTGGTCAAATAGCCTTTACACAGCCTGGAGGTATGTTGGGTCATTGTCCTGTTGAAAAACAAATGATAGTCCCACTAAGTGCCTAACCAGATGGGATTGTGTATCGCTGCAGAAGGCTGTTGTAGCCATGCTGGTTAAGTGTGGCTTGAATTCTAAATAAATCACTGACAGTATCACCAGCAAAGCACCCCTACACCATCACACCTCCTCCTCCATTCTTCACGGTGAGAACTACACATGCGGAGATTATCCGCTCACCTATTCTGCATCTCACATAGACACGGCGGTTGGAACCAAAAATCTCAAATTTGGACCCATCAGACCAAAGGACAGATTTTGAACGGTCTAATGTCCATTGCTTGTGTTTCTTTGCCCAAGCAAGTCTCTTCTTCTTTAGTAGTGGTTACTTTTCAGCAATCCGACCATGAAGGTCTGATTCACACAGTCGCAAAAAAACATCAAACAGTTGATGTTGAGATGTGTCTGTTACTTGAACTCCGTGAAGCATTTATTTGGGCTGCAATTTCTGAGGCTGGTAACTCTAATGAACATATCCTCTGCAGCAGAGGTAACTCTGGGTCTTCCTTTCCTGTGGTGGTCCTCATGAGAGCCAGTTTCATCATAGCGCTTGACGTTTTTTTGCGACTGCACTTAATTAAAGAAACGTTCAAAGTTTTTGAAATGTTTTGCATTGACTGATCGTCATGTCTTAACGTAAAGATGGAGTGTCATTTCTCTTTGCTTATTAGAGCTGTTCTTGCCATAATATGGACTTGGTCTTTTACCAAATAGGGCTATCTTCTGTATACCACCCATACACTGTCACAACACAACTGATTGGCTCAAATGCATTAAGAAGGAAAGAAATTCCACAAATTCATTTTTAACAAGGCCCATCTGTTAATTGAATTGCATTCCAAGCTGGTTGAGAGAATGCCAACAGCGTGCAACGTTGTCATCAAGGAAAAGGGTGGCAACTTTGAGGAATCTCAAATGTAAAATATATTTTGATTTGTTTAACACGTTTTTGGTTACTACAAGATTCCATATGTGTTATTTTGTAGTTTTGATGTCTCACTATTATTCTACAATGTAGAAAATAGTCAAAATAAAGAAAAAACGTTGAATAAGTAGGTGTGTTCAAACTTTTGACTGTTACTGTATATTATATATTTTCTACTCATACCACCCGCGGACCGCATTGGACCCCCTGGCAGGCAATATGTTTGACATACCTGCTCTACAACCAAGTGTGTTCCTCTGTTCATGCACCTTGGTTGAATGGAAAGGTACAGAATATACAGTACGTTCCAGTTTCTCTCTCCCTCATCTCAAAGCAGGTCAGTCCCTGGGCTGCTCTCTGCCAGCCCGGTACACCCTGCCTGGTATAACACTGTGTCAAATAATAATGCAGAATCAATAGGTTTTAGAGAGTAAGTCAGTGTCTGGACTGGTGGTGCTCAGATGGGTCTGTGTGGAGGGAGATTATATTTAATTTGTTATTTACTTCACCTTTATTTAACCTGGTGGGCCAGTTGAGAACAAGTTATCTTTTACAACTGTGACCTGGCCAAGATAAAGCAAAGCAGTGCGACAAAAACCAACACAGCGTTACACATGGGATAAACAAAAGTACAGTCAATAACAATAGAAAAATCTACACACAGTGTGTACAAATGGAGTGAGGAGGTAAGGCAAGAAATTGGCCATAGTAGCGAAGTAATTACAATTTAGCAAATGAACACTGGAGTGATAGATGTGCCGATGATGATGTGCAAGTAAATAGAAATACTGGTGTGCAAAAAAGCAAAAAAAAGTAAATAAAAACAATATGGGGATGAGGTAAGTAGTTGGATGGGCTATTTACAGATGGGCTGTGTACAGCTGCAGCGATCGGTGAGCTGCTCAGATAGCTGATGCTTAAAGTTAGTGAGGGAGATATAAGTCTTCAACTTCAGTGATTTTTGCAAATCGTTCCAGTCATTGGCAGCAGAGAACTGGAAGGAAAGGCGGCCAAAGAGGTGTTGGCTTTGGGGATGACCAGTGAGATATATTTTCTGGAGCGCGTGCTACGGGTGGGTGTTGTTATGGTGACCAGTGAGCTGAGATAAGGCGGAGCTTTACCTAGCAAAGACTTATAGAACCTGGAGTCAGTGGGTCTGATGACTAATATGTAGCGAGGGCCAGCCAACGAGAGCATACAGGTCGCAGTGGTGGGTGGTATATGGGGCTTTGGTGACAAAACGGATGGCACTGTGATAGACTGCATCCAGTTTGCTGAGTAGAGAGAAATGGAGAGGGAGAAGAAATCTAGGAAGGGGGAATGAGAGAGAAATAGAAGGAGAGAGAGATATAGAGAGGAGGGGAGAGATAGCTATCCATATTTTTTTTATTAACTTTTATTTAATCAGGGGAGCCCAATTGAAACCAGGGTCTCATTTTCAATTGTGCACTGAGACCATAAAGTAAAATATAAAAAAATATAACAAAATACAATAACAACTACATTACATTAGAACATCACAGCCATTATAAACAATCAATCAATTAAAACAACTGTCTTAGTTCCCTAGTAGCACCACGGAATCCAAATGTAATACATTTTGCAAGTGATTACAAAAATGTGGAGCGTGAAAACTAAAAGCAGATTTTCCTAATTCCGTGGAGACCCGAGGAATCTGAAGAGTTAACAAACTGTCACGATTCCGTAAGGCAGGAGGAAAAGGCAGAGTCAAACGCAGGAGACGTAGTCCAGTAGTGCCGTAGAACGGTATATTTATTGCACCGAAAAAACCACTCGGCGTAACATAGGGTGTGCCCAGAGACCACACGGGAACACAGTTAACCCTGAGAAAACAAAGATACGCATGGGGCGCAGCCCGGCAAATATAACATTCCTCTAGCGAGAATCCGCTGGGGAAAAATGTGCAAAAACACAGAACGTTCACAGACCTGCCCGCTGACGAATAAACAACCCCGCACAAAACGCAAACCAAAAGGAACAAACTAAATACCCCCCCTACTAATTACAGAAACGGAAACAGTTGCGGACTTAAACTGACAAAACACAACGAACACAGAACATAGATCGGTGGCAGCTAGTAGAATGGCGACGACGACCGCCGAGCACCGCCCGGCCGAGGAGGGGCACCATTTTCTGTGGATACTGTGACAGTACCCCTCCCCTGACGGAGGGCGAGGCGCCGGCCGGTCCGGACGGAAACGATGGAACTCCTGGAGCATAGTGGGATCCAAAATGTCCCTCACCGGAACCCAGCACCACTCCTCCGGACCGTACCCCTCCCAGTCCACGAGGTACTGCAGGCCCCCTACCCGACGCCGGGAGTCCAGGATGGCCCGGACTGTGTACGCCGGGGCCCCCCCGATGTCCAGGGGGGGCGGAGGGACCTCCCGCACCTCAGCGTCCTGTAGTGGACCAGCTACCACCGGCCTGAGGAGAGACACATGAAACGAGGGGTTAATACGGTAGTATGATGGGAGTTGCAACCTATAACACACCTCGTTTATTCTCCTCAGGACTTTGAACGGCCCCACAAATCACGGACCCAGCTTCCGGCAGGGCAGGCGGAGGGGCAGGTTCCTGGTCGAGAGCCAGACTCTGTCCCCCGGATTATAAACGGGAGCCTCACTGCGGTGGCGGTCAGTGCTCTCTTTCTGTCGACCTATCGCTCGCCTCAGGCATTCCTGGACAGCCCTCCAGGTCTCTTGAGAGCGCTGTACCCATTCCTCCACCGCAGGAGCCTCCGTCTGGCTCTGCTGCCAGGGCACCAGGACCGGCTGATAACCTAACACTACCTGAAAAGGTGACAGGTTAGTAGAGGAGTGGCGCTGAGAGTTCTGGGCCATCTCGGCCCATGGCACGAACCTCGCCCACTCCCCTGGCCGGTCCTGGCAATACGACCGCAGGAACCTGCCCACATCCTGGTTAATGCGCTTAACCTGCCCATTACTCTCGGGGTGAAAACCCGAGGTCAGGCTGACCGAGACCCCAGCCTCTCCATAAACGACCTCCACACCCTGGAAGTAAACTGGGGACCCCGATCAGATACGATGTCCTCGGGCACCCCGTAGTGCCGGAAGACATGGGTGAATAGGGCCTCTGCGGTCTGTAGGGCCGTAGGAAGACCAGGTAATGGGAGAAGACGGCAGGACTTCTAGAACCGATCCACAACAACCAGGATGGTAGTGTTCCCCTGAGATGGCGGGAGATCCGTAAGGAAATCCACCGAGAGGTGAGACCAAGGTTGCTGTGGAACGGGGAGGGGCTGTAATTTCCCCCGAGGCAGGTGCCTAGGAGCCTTGCACTGGGCGCACACCGAACAGGAAGAGACATAGTGTCTTACATCCTCAGCCAAGGTGGGCCACCAGTACTTTCCTTTCAGGCCTCGCACTGTCCGTTCCACTCCAGGATGACCCGAGGAGGGTAGAGTGTGAGCCCATCGGATCAGGCAATCGCGAACACCAAGCGGAACGAACTTCAGACCCGCGGGACATTGAGGGGGAGTGGGTTCCGCCTGAACCGCCCGCTCGATGTCCACATCCACCTCCCATACCACCGGTGCCACTAGACAGGACGCCGGGAGTATGGGAGTCGGATCGATGGTCCGCTCCTCGGAGTCGTAGAGATGCGACAGTGCGTCGGCCTTCCGGTTCCGAGACCCCGGAATTTAGGAAAGGGTGAATTGGAACCTCGTAAAGAACATGGCCCACCTGGCCTGACGAGGATTAAGTCTCCTCGCTGCTCGGATGTACTCCAGGTTATGGTGGTCGGTCCAGATGAGAAATGGGTGACGTGCCCCCTCAAGCCAATGTCTCCACACTGTCAAAGCTTTGACCACGGCCAACAACTCCCTGTCACGTCATAGTTGCGCTCCGCCGGACTCAGCTTCTTAGAAAAGAATGCACAGGGGCGGAGCTTCAGAGGAGCGCCCGAGCGCTGCGACAGCACTGCTCCGACCCCAGCCTCGGACGCGTCCACCTCTACTATGAATGGCAAAGAGGGATCCGGATGCGCCAGCGTCGGTAAACAGAACCTTCAGACGACGGAAGGCTCTGTCCGCCTCTGCCGACCAACGCAGTCGCACCGGACCCCCCCTTCATCAGTGAGGTAATGGGAGCTGCCACCTGACCAAAACCCCGGATAAACCTCCGGTAATAATTGGCGAACCCCAAGAACCGCTGCACCTCCTTCACCGTGGTAGGGGTCGGCCAATTACGCACGGCCGTAACGCGATCACATTCCATCACCACCCCTGTGGTGGAAATGCGATATCCCAGGAAAGAGACGGCTCATTTGGAGAACTCACATTTCTCAGCCTTGACGTATAGGTTTATGCTCCAGCAGCCGCCCAAGCACTTTGCGCACCAGAGCCACATGCACGGCGCGTGTGGCGGAGTAGATCGGAATGTCATCGATGTACACCACCACACCCTGTCCGAGCATGTCTCTGAGAACCTCGTCCACAAAGGATTGGAAGACAGCGGGAGCATTTTTCAACCCATACGGCATGACGAGGTACTCATAATGGCCAGATGTGGTACTAAATGCGGTTTTCCACTCGTCTCCCCCTCGGATACGCACCAGGTTATGCGCGCCTCTGAGATGTAGTTTGGTGAAGAAGCGCGCCCCGTGAAATGACTCCACCGCCGTAGCAATGAGAGGTAGCGGGTAACTGAACCCCACTGTGATCGAATTTAGACCTCTATAGTCAATGCACGGGCGCAGACCTCCCTCCTTCTTCTTCACAAAAAATAAGCTCGAGGAGACAGGGGATTTAGATGGCCGAATGTATCCCTGTCTCAAGGACTCAGTGACATATGTTTCCATAGCCACTGTCTCCTCCTGGGACAGAGGATACACGTGGCTTTTAGGAAGGGCCGCGTCAGCCTGGAGGTTTATCGCACAATCCCCCTGTCGATGGGGTGGTAATTGGGTTGCCTTCGTCTTACTGAAGGCGATAGCCAAATCGGCATATTCAGAGGGAATGTGCACAGTAGAGACTTGGTCTGGACTCTCCACCATGGTTGCACCGATGGAAACTCCTATACATCTACCTGAGCACTCCCTCGACCACCCCTTAAGAGCCCTCTGTCCCCACGAAATCTGAGGGTTGTGAGTGGCTAGCCAGGGGATACCCAGTACCACTGGAAACGCCGGGGAGTCAATGAGGAAGAGGCTGATACGTTCCACATGACCCCCCCACGTCGCCATAACCAGTGGTACAGTAGCCTCCCCCACTTGGCCGGACCCTAGTGGTCGACTGTCTAAGGCGTGCACAGGGAAGGGGTGGTCCAGCTGAACCAGGGGAATCCCTAACCTTTTAGCGACCCCACGGTCCATAAAACTCCCAGCTGCACCTGAATCGACTAGTGCCTTATACTGGAAGTGGGTGGAAAAATCAGGTAAACAAACTGAAATGTACAGATAGTCGACAGGGGGCTATGGGTGTGGCTGGTGCTGACTCACCTGGGGGGTCGATGAAGTGCTCTGCCTGCCATCCGAACTCCCGGGGGGACCCCTCCAGCACCGGTCCGCAGTGTGTCCTCTGCGCCCGCAGTGGGTGCAGGAGAGGCCCCTCCCCCCGTTCTTCCTTGATGCAGCTCCTCCTATCTCCATGGGCTGTGGAGCAGGAGGGCTGGGAGGTGGAATGAACAGGCCCCGACTGGAACGTCCCCGGGCAGCCAGCAGGTTGTCCAGTCTGATGGATAAATCCACCAGCTGGTCCAGTGTGATGGCGTGGTCCCTGCAGGCCAGCTCCCGGCGGACATCCTCTCGGAGACTGCAGCGATAAGAATCCATCAGGGCCCGCTCATTCCACCCCGACCCCGCGGCGAGAGTCCTGAACTCCAGGGCGAAGTCCTGAACTCCAGGGTGAAGTCCTGAGCGCTCCTCGTCCCCTGTCTTAAGTGAAACAATCGCTCACCCGCCGCTCTGCCCTCCAGGGGATGATCGAATACCGCCCGGAAGCGGCGGGTGAACTCCGGGTAGTCTCCCCGAGCCGAGTCTGGGCCATCCCAAACCGCGTTGGCCCATTCCAGGGCTCTACCCGTAAGACAAGAGACGATGGACCTCACCTTTTCTTCGTCGGAGGGAGAGGGGCGAACGGTCGCCAGGTAGAGTTCAATCTGTAGTAAAAACCCCTTACATCCCGTAGCTGTCCCGTTAAACTCCCTCGGTGGCGTAATCCGGATGCCGCTCGCGCCCGCTTCAGGTGGGGTTGGTAGAGGCGCCGGCTGAGGAACCGGAGCTGGTCTGGTGATTGAAGCCCCTCTCTCCCAGTTCTCCAATCTGGCCAGCACTTGGTCCATCGCCGAGCCCAGGCGGTGAAGGAGGTTGGAGTGCTGTGACACCTGTTCGGCCACTGACGGTGGTTCCGCTCCTGCTGACTCCATATTTTATTTGGGTGCGGGATTCTGTCACGATTCCGTAAGGCAGGAGGAAAAGGCAGAGTCAAACGCAGGAGACGTAGTCCAGTAGTGCCGTAGAACGGTATATTTATTGCACCGAAAAAAACACTCAGCGTAACAAAAGGGCATAGGGTGTGCCCAGAGACCACACGGGAACACAGTTAACCCTGAGAAAACAAAGATACGCACGGGGCGCAGCCCGGCAAATATAACATTCCTCTAGCGAGAATCCGCTGGGGAAAAATGTGCAAAAACACAGAACGTTCACAGACCTGCCCGCTGACGAATAAACAATCCCGCACAAAACACAAACCAAAAGGAACAAACTAAATACCCCCCCTACTAATTACAGAAACGGAAACAGGTGTGGACTTAAACAGACAAAACACAACGAACACAGAACATAGATCGGTGGCAGCTAGTAGACCGGCGACGACGACCGCCGAGCGCCGCCGGCCGAGGAGGTGCACCATTTTCTGTGGATACTGTGACACAAACCATGTGAACGGGTTTGGTATCAAATTATTTTATATGTTAGCAACTAAGTTAGGTAAGTTGGAAGCTTGTGTAATAGGTCTTTGTAAACAAAAAGGGAGTAATGAATTGACCTATGGGACTTTAATGAGGACCAGCCAACCTGTTGATACAGGATGCAGTGGTGACTATTAAAACTGTCACCAGTGATAAAACGAATGGCGCTATGGTGGACGGGACCCAAAGGTTTAAGAGTAGTGGCTGCTGCAATCTGGTAAATGGTGTCACCATAATGAACTGTCAGGAAAGTGGACTGTACAATCTGCTTCCTGCTATTTAGGGAGAGGCAAGATCTATTTAAAAAAATAAGCTACTTTAGCTTTTTAACTAGCTCATCCATATGTTTTTAAAACATGAAGTATTTGTCAATCCAGATGCCGAGATATTTGTAGACGGGAATCCGATCAATGGGAGACCCATCCAATTAATAAATATAATGGGAGATATGGAGAAATAGAGACCGAAATAGGTCAGACAGAAAGAGACAGAAAGAGAGAGATTATAATGCCAAAGGGGCACATTTGAATTTGCTCCTGATCCTCTGCAGTCCCAGAGGAAAAGCTAATAATTTCAGAATCATCCCAGAATATTCTATTTGGGCACTCAATCCAAAACTCTAAACCAATTTTCTGCAGAATCCTTCATTCCTGAAAACCCATAATATACAATGTTCAATATTCAAATATAATCTGTATATTTCTTATGCAGTCAGAATTAGATTAATCCTGTACATGCATATGAGGCAAGGAAGGAGAAGAGGTGGAGAGAAGGCAGAGAGAGTGTTTGCTTCATACAATGATAGGTAGGTGACACACAGTGTGTGTGTGTGTGTGTGTGTGTGTGTGTGTGTGTGTGTGTGTGTGTGTGTGTGTGTGTGTGTGTGTGTGTGTGTGTGTGTGTGTGGTGTCAGGCACAATCTGGATGCAGCATTCAGCTCTGATGTTATTAGCAGTAATGGTTGTGATTTCACATCACTCACACTTCACTAACAGCTCTCAGGCTATTTTATGAGACTGTGAAAGCCTTCATCTGCTCATTTTTATTTTCCTTCTCTTATATATGTGGTCCCGTTTGGCTCAGTTGGTAGAGCAGGGTGTTTGCAACGCCAGGGTTGTGTGTTCAATCCCCATGGGGGACCAGTAAGTAAAAAATGTATGAAATGTATGCATTCACTACTGTCTGCTAAATGACTAAAATGTAAATGTAATATTACCATAGGATTGATACCCAGGTTTAGTGGACACTTTCCCTCAATAAGTCATTGATTCAATCATCTTCTGAGCCAGGTCTGAAGCATGTCTATTATCGTAAAACCAGGCCTGACCTGGACTTTATTTCTACAAGCAGATGGTTACGCCTGGAGTGTGGGAGAGAGCCACTTGGCAGGAAGTTGCAGGTCTTAGCATGCCATTTTTCACCACTAACAGAAGAATGGCTAAGACAAAACAGGATGGAGTAAAATCATCTTCTACTCCACATATTTTCTTATTCAACCTTTATTTAGGAGTCATGCTGAGACCACGTTTTTTTCTTGTAGATGAGCCCTGCATGCACGTATCAATAAACAACAATTACACTATACATATCTTTATACATTTTCATTTACAAAATACATGAAAAGAAAAACATAGTAATATGAAACAAACACATTCTTCAATAAAAAGGCCCTCTAACATCTGCCTGAATTGCTCTAGAGGCACCAACATAAGATACAAAAAAACGAAAAGCTCGGTGGAGAATGAAGGGATCTCCAGGTTTAGCCATCCCTGAGTCTGGGTCTGGTAACTTATACTGTACGTCTGAAGGCTAACAATGAGCTAAGGTATGGCGGAAGTTTATGGAAGAGGGCTTTAAAGTCAAAAAGAGTGCAACGCATCGATCTACGAGACTTCATAGAAGGCCAGCCTACTTTCTGATACAAAATGCAATGATGTGTACTGAACCTATCAACCGTAATACTGCCTCCAATAGTGGCAGCTGCATTCAAATAGACGATATGGCCATTGTCAATAATGATTTATTTTACGCTATTTAACGAACGACAGGACCTGTTCCTATAAAATGTGCCTATTTTCATTCTTAGTTTCTTAATTAACAGCTTTTAGTCAATCCAGATGCCCAAATATACTATATATAAGCAGGGACACAGTCAATGAAGGGCACCATCAAAAGTATGTACGCATAAATCATCAGATGCATTTTTATGTGATATGGAAAATAAATGTGAAAAGTATTCAGACCCCTTCCCTTTTTCCACATTTTGTTACATTACAGCCTTATTCTAAAATGGATAAAAAAAAGTATATATCATAAATCTACACAAAATAACTCACAATGACAAAGTGAATGACAAGGTTTTCAGAAATGTTTGCTAAATTATATATAAAAAACAAAAAAATGAATACCTTATTTACATAATTATTTAGACCCTTTGCTATGAGACTCAATTGAGCTCAGGCGCGTCCTGTTTCTATTGATCATCCTTGATATGTTTCTACAACTGATTGGAGTCCACCTGTGGCAAATTCAATTGATTGGACATGATTTGGAAAGGCACACACCTGTCTATATAAGGTCCCACAGTTGACAGTGCATGTCAGAGCAACAACCAAGCCATGAGGTCAAAGGAATTGTCCGTAGAGCTCCGAGACAGGATTAGGTCTGCAGCATTGAAGGTCCCAAAAAACACAGTGGTCTCCATCATTCTTAAATGGAAGAAGTTCGGAACCACCAAGACTTCCTAGAGCTGGCCAAACTGAGCAATCGGGGAAGAAGGGCCTTGGTCAGGGAGGTGACCAAGAACCCGATGGTCACTCCAACAGAGCTCCAGAGTTCCTCTGTGGAGATGGCAGAACCTTCCAGAAGGACAAGCACCTATGCAGCACTCCACCAATTAGGCCGTTATGGTGGAGTGGCCAGACGAACACCACTTCTCAGTAAAAGGAACATGAAGGCCCACTTGGAGTTTGCCAAAGAAACCAAGATTAAACTCTTTGGCCTGAATGCCAAATCAAATCAAATTGTATTAGTCACATGCGCCGAACACCACAGGTGTAGATCTTACAGTGAAATGCTTGCTTACGAGGCCCTAACCAACAATGCAGTTTAAAAAAAAAATATGATTAAGGATAATAAATAAAAGTAACAAGTAATTAAAGAACAGCAGTAAAATAACAATAGCGAGACTATACACAGGGGGGTACCATCACAGAGTCAATGTGCGGGGGCACCATTTAGTTGAGGTAATATGTACATGTAGGTAGAATTATTAAAGCGACTATGCATAGATGATAACAACAGAGAGTAGCAGCGGTATAAAAGTGTGGGGGGGGGCAATGCAAATAGTCTGGGTGGCAATTTGATTAGATAATCAGGAGTGTTATGGCTTGGTGGTATAGAAGCCTCTTGGACCTAGACTTGGTGCTCCGGTACTGCTTGCCATGTGTAGCAGAGAGAACAGTCTATGACTAGGGTGGCTGGAGTCTTTGACAATTTTTAGGGCCTTTCTCTGACACCGTCTGGTGTAGAGGTCCTAGATGGCAGGAAGCTTGGCTCCAGTGATGTACTTTGCTGTACGCACTACCCTCTGTAGTGCCTTGCAGTCGGAGGCCGAGCAGTTGCCATACCCGGCAGTGATGCATCCAGTCAGGATGCTCTGGATGGTGCAGCTGTAGAACCTTTTGAGGATCTGAGGACCCATGCCACATCTTTTCAGTCTCCTGAGGGGGAATAGGTTTTGTCGTGCCTTCTTCACGACTGTCTTGGTGTTCTTGGACCATGTTAGTGTGATGGTGATGTGGACACCAAGGAACTTGAAGCTCTCAACCTGCTCCACTACAGCCCTGTCAATGAGAATGGGGCATGGTTGGTCCTCTTTCTCCTGTAGTCCACAATCATCTCCTTTGTCTTGATCACGTTGAGGGAGAGGTTGTTGTTTTGGCACCACATGGCCAGGTCTCTGACCTCTTCCCTATAGGCTGTCTCGTCATTGTCGGTGATCAGGCCTACCACTGTTGTGTCATTGGCAAACTAAATGATGGTGTTGGAGTCATGCCTGGCCGTGCAGTCATGAAAGAACAGGGATTACATTTACATTTTAGTCATTTAGCAGACGCTCTTATCCAGAGCAACTTACAGTAGTGAATGCATACATTTCATTCATTTTTTTTTGTGTACTGGCCCCCCGTGGGAATCGAACCCACAACCCTGGCGTTGCACACACCATGCTGGCGTTGCAAACACCATGCTCTACTAACTGAGCCACAGGGACTGAGGGGACTGAGCATGCAACCCTGAGGGGCCACTGTACTGAGGATCAGCATGGTGGATGTGTTGTTACCTGCCCTTACCCCCTGAGGGCGGCCCGTCAGGAAGGCCAGGAACCTGTTGCAGAGGGAGGTGCTTAGTCCCAGGGTCCTTAGCTTATTGATGAGCATTGAGGGAACTATGGTGTTGAACACTGAGGTGTAGTCAATGAATAGCATTCTCACATAGGTGTTCCTTTTGTTCAGGTGGGAAAGGGCAGTGCGGAGTGCAATTGAGATTGTATCATCTGTGGATCTGTTGGGGCGGTACGCAAATTGAGTGGGTATAGGGTTTCTGGGATAATGGTGTTGATGTGAGCCATTTCATGGCTAAGGACATGAGTGCTTTAGGTCGGTAGTCATTTAGGCAGGTTATGTTAGTGCTCTTGGGCACAGGGACAAAGGTGGTCTGCTTAAAACATGTTGGTATTACAGACAGGGACAGGTTGAAAAATGTCAGTGAAGACGCTTGCCAGTTGGTCAGCGCATGCTCGCAGTAAACGTCCTGGTAATCCATCTGGCCCTGCGGCCTTGTGAATTTTGACCTGTTTAAAGGTCTTACTCACATTGGCTATGGAGAGCGTGATCACACAGTCTTCTGGAACAGCTGGTGCTCTCATGCATGTTTCAGTGTTATTTGCCTCGAAGCGAGCATAGAAGTAGTTTAGCTCGTCTGATAGGCTCGTGTCACTGGGCAGCTCTCGGCTGTGCTTACCTTTGTAGTCTGTAATGGTTTGCAAGCCCTGCCATATCCGACGAGTGTTTGGAGCTGGGGAGGTACGATTCAATATTAGTCCTGTATTGATGGTTCGTTGGAGGGCATAGCGGGATTTCTTATAAGCTTCCGGGTTAGAGTCCCGCTCCTTGAAAGCGGCAGCTCTAGCCTTTAGCTTAGTGCGGATGTTGCCTGTAATCCATGGCTTCTGGTTGTGGTATGTACGTACGGTCACTGTGGGGACGACGTCATCGATGCACTTATTGATGAAGCCAATGACTGATGTGGTGTACTCCTCAATGCCATCGGAGGAATCCCGGAACTTATTCCAGTCTGTGCTAACAAAACAGTCCTGTAGCTTAGCATCCGCTTCATCTAACCACTTCTTATTGATCGATTCACTAGTGCTTCCTGCTTAAATTTTAGCTTGTAAGCAGGAATCAGGAGGATAGGGTTATAATCAGATTTGCCAAATGGAGGGCGAGGGAGAGCTGTTTATGCATCTCTATGTGTGGAGTAAAGGTGGTCCAGAGTTTTTTTTCCCTCTGGTGCACATTTAACATGCTGTTAGAAATTTTGTTACATTGATTGAAGTTTTCCTGCATTAAAGTTCCCGGCTACTTGGAGTGCCGCCTCTAGATAGATTGTGTGGTCTACAGCTTATCATGCGATACTCTAACTTAAGTGAAAAAAAAACCTTGAGACTTCCTTAGATATCGTGCACCAGCTGATATTTACAAAAAATACATAGTCCGCCGCCCCTTGTCTTACCAGACGTCGCTGTTCTGTACTGTCAATAATACAAATAACCAGCCAGCTGTATGTTGATAATGTCGTCGTTCAGCCACGACTCCGTGAAACATAAGACATTACGGTTTTGAATGTCCCACTGGTAGTTTTATCGTCCGTGTAGGTCATCGATTTTATTTTCCAAAGATTGCACGTTTGCTAGTAGAATGGAAGGAAGTGAGAGTTTATTCGATCGCCTACGAATTCTCAGAAGGCAGTCCACCCTCTGGCACCTTTTTCTCTGCCTTCTCTTCACGCAAATGACGGGGATCTGGGCCTTTTATCAGGAAAGCAGTATGTCATTCACATCTGGCTCGCCAGACTCGTTAAAGGAAAAAAAGGATTCTGCCAGTCCATGTTGAATAATCGCAGTTCTGATGACCAGAAGTTATTTTCGGTCATAAGAGACGGTAGCAACAACATTATGTACAAAATCAGTAAAAAATAAGTTACAAACAACGCAAAGAACGAAGAAAAAACACAATTGGTTAGGAATACCTAAAATGTCAGCCTTGATCTCCGGTGCCATCTCTACCCTGCCTTAGCTTCACGTCTGGAGGAAACCTGGCACCATCCATACGGTAAAGCATGGTGGTGGCAGCATCATGCTGTGGGGATGTTTTTCTGCGGCAGGGGCTGTGAGACTAGTCAGGATCGAGGGAAAGATGAACGGAGCAAAGTACAGAGAGATCCTTGATGAAAACCTGCTCCAGAGCACTCAGACTGGTGGCTAAGGTTCACCTTCCAACAGGACAACAACCCTGAGCACACAGCTAAGACAACTTAGGAGTGAGTGACTTTGGGACAAGTCTATGAATGTCTTTGAATGGTCCAGCCAGAGCCTGAACTTGAACCCGATCGAACATCTCTGAAGAGACCTGAAAATAGCTATGCAGCGATGCTCCCCATCCAACATGACAGAGCTTGAGAAGATCTGCATAGAAGTATAGAAACTCCCCAAATAAAGGTGTGCCAAACTTGTAGCGTCATACCCAAGAAGACTCGGGGCTGTAATCGCTGCCAAAGGTGCTTCAACAAAATATTGAGTAAAGGGTCTGAATGCTTATGTAAATTTGATATTTCCATTTTTAATTTGAAATACATTTGCAAAATTGTCTAAAATCCTGATTTTGCTTTGTCATTATGAGCTATTGTGTGTATCTTGATGAGGGAAAAAAATATTTAAGGCTGTAACATAATAAAATGTGGAAAAAGTCAAGGGGTCTGTATACTTTCCGAATGCACTGTACTTGGTATTACCTGCATTAAGTACCCATTTCAGTTCAACAAAGGCTTTCTGCAGGGCAATAAAGGCAGATTAAAGCTATGACAGATCCTGGTCAGCTGTGGGGGCAATAGCATACACCACAGTGTCATCTGCACAGATAAACCAATATTGTAAGTGGTGAAAAGAACCGGACAAAGAATCGATCCCTGTGGGACACCCTTTGTTTTGTCCAGAAAACCTGATTAAACACCATCAGTAAATACACACTGTATTCTGTCCTTTAAATAATTTCCAAACAAGCTACACGCAGCCTGGTCCAGCCAAATTGATGAATGCCTATGGATAAGTAATGAGTAGTCCACAGTGTTGCTTTAGACAGGTGAATAAAAAGTGCCGCACAGTGTTTCTTCTTTTCCAAACAATTAAGAACATTATTTAAAACCAAAGAAGTAGCAGAGAGGGTGCTATGACCTAGTCTGAAACCTGACTGGTGGACATTTAGAATAAATGTTGAAGTTAAAAAGGAAGTAAGTTGAATATTTACCACTGATTCTATAATTATTGCAAATCAAGAGAGTTTTGAAGTGGGGCAATAATTATTTAAGTCACAGGGGTCCCCAACTTTGTGAAGGGGGAGTATATGTCCACCTTCCAGACCCTGGGGATGGTACCAGAAATAATTGCAAGGTTAAAAATGTGTGTTAAAGATTCTGTAATCAGAGGAGCAGAAAGCTGCAGCAAGAAAGGATCAAGCAAATCAGCCCCAGTGGATTTCTTTTACATCAATCTTGTTCAAGGTGTCTAGTACATTACAAGTACTAAGTTGTTGAAATGAACACAAAGATTCAATAGAAGTGAATGGAACTTCCATCGAGCCAATTAGAGGCTGGGAGATGGTCAGGCAGTTGACTGGCTGACCAGGGTAAATATCTACAGTATATACAAAAGTTAAAGAGCTCATTCACTAAACCAAAATGTGCCCCAAATCACTAACAATGTCCTCTGCGCCTAAAATAAACCAAAATGCATCCCAAATCATGAACAATATCCTCTGTTAATCTGTTCAAAACAATTTGATTTTGAGAGGATGTATGGTTAGTCAATATGCTACAGTGGCTGGGTTAACACTGGCATTCGTTTGATTGATGAGACGACTGGCACAATCAAATTACTGTTGGAAGGAAAACTGTATACTCATTGACAGTGATTCACTGAGTGTTGACAGTACAATCTATGGACAATAGCCCCTGTCACTCTGTGGCTCAGATGAAAAGCATTTACCCGATGCTGTCAAGCCTGACACCCAGCCAGCTTTGTGGAGACAAACTGAAAGGAGATGCAAGCTTGTAAACATCACCACTGTCATCTGCCTTATCAAAGTTGCTTTATTTCAATCAGTATACTGATCAAAGCTAATCAACTATTCTCCTGGTCCCAGCTCAGAAAAGCCTCCACGACAGGGAACACTAATTTGTCCACTGAGGCCAATATTTGATGTTTTCTCTGCTCAAAAGGGGTGAAAACAAACTGGTCATCCAAAGGTTGAAAGTGTACCATATTTTCCAAAGACATCAGAGCACAATCCCTTTCCCTCCTGTTCCATTTCTCATGCTCTGGGCTCTAGACGAGCTCCATCGAGCCGCAAACGAGATTCTGTCGATTTGGCTACGGTTTGGATCCTGTGCCATGTCAGTCAGACAGACGTAAATAATCAGATAAATCGGTGACTCACCGTCAGAGCCTTAGAGAACGCAGTCCTGTTCTGCAGCCTCGTTCCACCCCGCTCGATCCACGACTACCTCTCATTAGTCCCTTCTTCACACAGGACGTCTCCATGGTAACCATCTTCCACTACCAATCTGAGGGCAGCGATGTGCCTCCGTCGGTTTCCAGCGAGGTCGGCCCCTGCTTTTTCTGACTGCTGTCAGAGCTGGGGAAACTAGAGAGAGTTATTTAGAGTCAAACAACCCATTCAGCTAATATTATGACATTCTGTTTGCCTTCTAATATCTGTCTTGGATTTCCACTTCTGTTTGTGCTTGATCTCTAGAGATAGACACTGTCAAGTTATGCCAATCCGTGTAACTTTAAAACCTTATTTGAAAAGAACCGTAGGTTAGCAAGGTTCCCAACAGCAGAGTCCCAACAGCAGTCCCAACACCTTACCACTGCTACACCTGGCTATCAGCGGAGCCTTGTCTGGCAGCGAAAGAGTTCATTCAGTCTGATTTATTACCTTAAAAAAACATAGCTGATATGGCTGACTTGCTTAAACAAATGTGGTTCCTACTGACAACTGAGATGTACAAACTATGGCATAAGAAGATGACAAGCAGGTAAGAGGCAATCCATAATTTCGATTAAGACATTAATGAGCGAGCTAGGACGGATTTAGTCAATATAACTATTTGCTCATTTCTTTTGAAATGTACAGCGACAGAATTCAGAACATGGGCCGTTCTTACAGTGTCCTCCCTGTACACCAAGTCAGAACCGTAGGATAAATAAAGGGGGAATTTAAGCAGACAATGAAAGCTCTTACAATATTCAATGAATACATTTCTCTAAAACAGGTCATAGGCTACTTGTGCACCAGCAAGTCAGAACAATAGGCGAAATTAAGAGGGGAAAATAGACCAAATTATTAGGGTGAGGCACATGGGCTTCTAACATCTTACTTCACAACATACACTTAGTATAACTTAGCTACTGTATGCATATCTCCCTGGCATATCACATAATTTATGCAGCAGCATACAAGACATTTTTGGACTCACCTTGTTGTGCTGTGCTCACTTAAACAGGAAGGGTGGTCCTTCGTGGACAAAGTTTGTCATCAAACTTTGTCATCAAAGTCTGGCATTCTCTGGATTTATGGTGCTTTCAAGACAACTGGGAACTCTGGAAAAAACAAGATTGAATCATGATGACGTCAGTGATCTTCAGGTCGTAGCTCTAGAAAGAGGCCCGAGTTCCCGACTTACAATTACGAGTTGGATGACAGTTCAAAATGTATTTTCCCAGTCGGAGCTCGTTTTTTCCTGAGTTCCCAGTTGTCTTGAACTCACTGAAGTCAAATTTCCCAGTTCTGAGTTAACAGTTGTTTTGAGCGTGGCAGAAATCATGCTGGATTGACAGCATGGCCAATGTTGAATGTTTATCATTTTAAACTGGGAAAGACAACCATAAACCAAGAATTGGGACAACACACCCACTCCACAGAATATCAGGCTAGTGATTGCTTTGCAATGCTTGCAGTTAGCCACTGATTCCTTCCAAACCACTCATTGTTGAATTTGCGATTTCCAACTTGTTGTGTAATGTTTATGTGCAATGGCCGATTAGCACCGATATGTTTTATCTATAATTTCTCTTCATTATTTCTCTTCATATGACAAGGATTAAAAAGTGTCAACTTGATTCATGACTGCTAGCTAAGATTTTGAAAGTATGATGTTGAAATGATCAGTCCAATCAAAGCTATCCTAGATATAACGTGATTTCACGTAATTTTATCTGTGGCCAATGACCTTGAGCCTTTTTGGATGGGCACTTCTAATGTAACTCTATGGCAGCACCCAAGGGCCTTGAATTTTCGAGCTCCACCTTTAGATTTGTCAGTGACGTAGTGTCCCCATGAGTGACAGAACACTGAGCCAATCATGGCGCAACTAGAGAATGTTACCAACCCCTACGCTCCTACCAACCCCTACGCATATTTTCCGCTGGCTGCCCCACCACCACAGAACGCACTGAGCAAAGCTGAAACACCTGCATTTTGGAGCTGCCTTACTCAAGAAAGCAAAAAAGAGACCATGTTTGTATGGAGGTTTTATTATTATTGTTTACATTGTTTGCAAACTGATGTGACACATATTAATGCCAAAACAACATGCAGAACAGGCAACCCCAAAAACATTTTCTAAAATGTATTTATTTTTATTTATTTATTTTCCAAAAATTTGGGGCTCAAAACAGGTGGCCCTGAATGACCGGACGCCATTGGTCCTTACATTCTTTCAGACAGAATCTTTACAAAGGAACAGTGGAGTTACAATTACTTTACTGTAGCCTCTGGGCTTGTTAAGGCCTTATGCTCCACAGGGAGCAAAGAGGAGTAGCTCTAAGTAAGCAAATACTGTCGTCTATGTTGTCAAGAATAATTCTGTCCTAACGCAACACTTCATCTTGTCCAGATCAGCAGAATAGAGACAGAAACACTGACTGCCTCCTCTGCCAGGAAAATAAGGGTATACAAGTCCTAACCAAACACAATGGGGATTTGTCTGAGACTGTCACGTGTTGGCATGGTGTACGACACTGAAGGCGCTTGCTGATATACTGTATCAGTGATTCATCTGAGGTTGGCAAGTCTCTGCCTGTTCCTTGTCTGAGTGCTGCTCTACTCTACTTCACTCCAGAGCGCCAGACACTTCAGGACACCACAGACGCAGAGATATGAACTCTAACAGGCACTGTTAGATAACAGTGTTCTCGGACTATACCATAATGGTTCAATTCAGGGCAAGAGTGGACTATGAAGATACAGAAAAGGCATTCCAACATCACACTCATGCATGCACACACATCACTCATACTTACTCTTTCTTCTCCACAGAGCCTATGCTTTGAATGCCTCCACTCACAGTGCACATATTAGGGCACTATTATCAGTCTGTCTGTTCCATTCTTACATGTTGTTCCACCACAATTAGAATGCTCACAGCCGTGACATCATAGCAGAGGACACAGAACAGATCCTTGGACTCCTCCTTACAATAAAACCCAGTGCTCCCCTTTCACCAGGGCCCTAACCATGAGCGCACAACGGTCCTCTGTGTGTCAGCTCAGCTAAACCTAAGGTATGGCAAAGTAGGGTGTGTAGAAGTTGAAGCTCATTTACTGCGTTTGTACACAATTAAAAAAACTCCAAAATGCTATTTGAGGAACAGCAAAAGCGAACAAATATGACCTCAGACATTAATTATCACCGCAATATTAGGTATAAATGTCTGTGGAACGGCATGTACAATGTCAACCACCACTCAACCTCATCATACACTGACTAATTTACTTGTGGAATGGCCCATACAGTGCAACCTGAAATAGACGTATATATAGTATTCACAAAGTATTTGCACCGCTTGACTTTTTCCACATTTGTTGTGCTACTGCCTGAATTTAAAATGGATTACATTTACATTTTGTGGCACTGTCCTACACACAATACCCTATAATTTCAAAGTGAATTATGTTTTTAGAAATGCTTACTAATTAGTTAAAAATGAAAAGCTGAAATGTCTTGAGTAAATAAGTATTTGTTATGGCAAGCTAAAATAACTTCAGGAGTTAACATTTGCTTAACAAGTCACATAACACGTTGCATGGACTCACTCTGTGTGTAATATTAGTGTTTAACATGATTTTTTTAATGACTACCTCATCTCTGTACCCCACACATACAATTATCTGTAAGTTCCTTCAGTTGAGCAATGAATTTCAAACACAGATTCAACCACAAAGACCAGGGAGGTTTTCGAATGCCTCGCAAAGAAGGGCACCTATTGGTAGATGAGTAAAAACAAAATATCCCTTTGAGCATGGTGAAGTTGTTAATTACACTTTGGATGGTGTATCAATACACCCAGTCACTACAAAGATGCAGACATCCTTCCTAACTCAGTTGCTTGAGAGGAAGGAAACCGTGAATACGTTGCTTTATGTGTTAAAATCAATGAAGGGGACTGGTATCACATTTATGACCCCACACTCCCAAGGAAACTGTAAGCACAGATAGAACAATGAGACATATATCTCACCGGATGTATAAATGTGAAGCATCCGCTTGGTGTTTCCACTCACTACCAAATATGGAAATAATTTGAAAGAAGGAAATCATTTGAAAGACATTTACAATAAGGAAAAAAACTGTAGCACTTGACAAATACTAAATAAGGATCACATGAGAAAACCGTTTTCCATCAAGCAATTATCTCTCCAAATATGGTAGTGAGAGGAATCCCAGTTGCCGGCGAAATTGATTTTGGCCGACATTCTGCAAGTCTTCTAATTGATAAAACATTTGATCTCAATACAGTTTTCTGTTCCTAAAACTAGAATCTGTCATGAACAGAGTGGACTAAGTTTTGACTTTAGACTTAACCCACTCCACAGTTTTAAAAAACAGTCCAGTATGACTGATTTTTTTCCCATTTGAAATGACAGGCTGTCGTCTATCTTGGGTTAGTTATAAAAATCTTTGCTATAAGTCTCAGTCGTTATTAGATACAACGTCACGGCCCCGCCCAGCTGTGAGGAAAACAACTTGTGGTTACCAAGGTTACCCCATTGGCTCACAGCAAAAACGTTTACTTTTTCAAACACAATGTTCTTGTTGTCTGCTTGTTTTAGTCAATTACAAAACTACATTTAAGAAAAGTACAACATGTCTTAAGAATACTTTTCAATACAGCCTGCTTCCGAATGTTCTCAGTACTCATAAAAACGTAATATTGTAGGGCTTCCCTCATGACCCTTTTCATGAAGGTGCTAGCAGCCACGTGAACACAAACAGACTATTCAGCTACAAGTAATCAGTGGAGTTACAAACGGACTATACCAAATCAAGTTAAATGTATTACCTGTGAATAAAAGTTTTCCACACCAGTGGAGGCTCCTCAGAGGAAGAAGTGGAGGACCATCCTCCTCAGTGAATAAAAAAATAAATAAATGGTAAAACACAGAAAAAGTTATCCTTTTTAGATTAAACAATACTAAATATATTCACGTCACCAACTAATTGATTAAAGCACACTGTTTTACAATGAAGGTCTACAGTAGCCTCAACAGAATTCTGTAGGGTAGCACCATGGTGTAGCCGGAGGACAGCTAGCTTCCGTCCTCCTCTTGGTACATTGACTTCAATACAAAACCTAGGAGGCTCTTGGTTCTCACCCCCTTCCATAGACTTACACAGTAATTATGACAACTTCCGGAAGACATCATCCAATCTTTCAGAGCTCTTGCAGCATGAACTGACATGTTGTCCACCCAATCAAAGGATCAGAGAATGAATGTAGTACTGAAAGCATAAGCTACAGCTAGCTAGCATGGCAGTGCATGAAATGTGGTGAGTAGTTGACTCAAAGATAGAGAAAGACAATAGTTGAACAGTTGTGAACAAATTAATTTATTCAACAATGAAGGAGAAGCAAGAAAGAGAGAGAGAGAGATTTTGTAATATTTTTTACTTTCAAATTTAAATTACTTAGCTAGCAAATGCAGCTGGCTAGTTTAGTTATGACAGAATGGCGGCGGAGGGGATGGCTGCCATTTTACGGACTCCTAACCAATTGTGCTATTGTGTGTGTTCTTTTGCATTATTTGTAACTTATTTTGTACATAATGTTTCTGCCACCGTCTCTTAAGACCAAAAAAGCTTTTGGATATAAGGACAGCGATTACTCACCTTGTACTGGAGGAAGATTTTTTCTTTAACAAGTCGGACGCAAAGGATTTACTTCAGACACCCAACAAGGCCCAAATCCCCGTCATTCACATGAGAAAGAGACGGAGATGTCGGGGACGTAGGTTGTGGTGCCTTGTAAGGATTCAACGGCGAGTGGGTAATCTGCCTCTACCATCAGTACTATTAGCCAAAGTACAATCATTGGAAACGAAAATAGAAAAGCTACGATCACAAATATCCTACCACCGGGACATTAAAAACTGTAATATCTTATGTTTCACAGAGTTGTGGCTGAACGATGACTCGGATAACATACAGCTGGCAGGGTTTACGCTGAATTGGCAAGATAGAACAGCTGCCTCCGGTAAGACAAGGGGTGGCGGTCTGTGTATATTTGTAAACAACAGCTGGTACACAATCTCTAATAGGAAGTCTCAAAGTTTTGCTCACCTGAGGTAGAGTATCTCATGATAAACAGTAGACCACACTATTTACCAAGTGAATTATCAGATATATTTTTCGTAGCTGTCTATTTACCACCAGAAACCGATGCTGGCACTAAGACCGCACTCAATGAGCTGTATAAGGTCATAAGCAAACAGGAAAACGCTCATCCAGAGGCAGCGTGGCCGGGGACTTTAATGCAGGGAAACTTCAACCCGTGTTACCTAATTTCTACCAGCATGTCAAATGTGCAACCAGAGGGAAAAAACTGTAGACCACATTTACTACACACACAAAGCTCTCCCTCGCCCAAAATTTGGCAATTCTGACCATAATTCTATCCTCCTGATTTCCGCTTACAAGCAAAAACTAAAGTAGTAATCACCAGTGACTCGGTCAATACAGAAATGGTCAGATGACACAGATGCTAAGCTACAGGACTGTTTTGTTAGCACAGATTGGAATATGTTCCGGGATTCTTCCAATGGCATTGAGGAGTACACCACATCTGTCACTGGCTTCATCATTAAGTTAATTGATGACCTCCTCCCCACAGTGACCGTACGTACACACCCCCACCAGACGCCATGGATTACAGGCAACATCCGCACTGAGCTAAAGGGTAGAGCTGCCGCTTTAAAGGAGCTGGACTCTAACCCGGACGCATATAAGAAATCCTGTTATGTCCTCCGACAAACCATCAAAAGGGTAAAGCATCAATACAGGATGCTTTCTGATTGAGAGGGGGTCAAATACTTATTTCCCTCATTAAAATGCAAATTAATTTATAACATTTTTGACATGTGTTTTTCAGGATTTTTGTTGTTGTTATTCTGCTCGCACTGTTCAAATAAACCTACCATTAAAATTATAGACTGATCATTTCTTTGTCAGTGGGCAAACGTACAAAATCAGCAGGGGATCAAATACTTTTTCCCCTCACTGTACTAATGACCATCAGCAGCATCAGAGCTTGGAGAAGCCAAATTACTGTGACTAAACGGTCACGTGGAATTTGACTGCCTTCATGACTCATGACCTCCGGTGTGGCAGTAATATGATCACCGCAACAGCCCTAGCTGTACCATTGAGAACATTTTGACTGGCTTCATCACTGCCTGGTATGGCAAAAGCACCGCCCTTAATCGCATTGTGCTACAGAGGGTGGTGCGGACACCCCAGTACATCACTGGGGCTAAGCTCCCTGCCATCCAGGACATCTATATCAGGCGGTGTGGTTGGAAGGTCCGGAAAATCGTTCAAGACCCAATCACCCAAGTCATAGACTGATCTCTCTGCTTAAAGCGGTACCGGTGCATTTAGTCTGGCACCAACATGCTTTTGAACAGCTTCTATCACCAAGCAATAAGACTGATAAATAGCTAACAAAATAGCTACAGAGACTATCTGAGTTAACCTTGTATCCTCATAGACCTTTTTATTCGTATTTGTGTCTCTATGAATGCACAATGGGCCTTACACACTCACTTACTCCATCATCTACTCACTCACACATAACATGCACATACATTTAAACAGACTCTACACACACGCACATCCACTCACACAAGCTGCTGTTACTCTGTTCATCTTATATCCTGATGTCTAGTCACCTTACCCTATACATATCTACCTCCATCACTCCAGTATCTCTGCACATTGTAAATATGGTATTGGAACTGGCCCTGTATATAGTATGCTTACTTACTTATTGTGTTCTTCATATTTCCTCTTATTTCTCATGTGTTTTTTTCTAGTATTACATTGTTATTGATTATTGCATTGTTGGGTTTTGAGTTTGACTGTACTTCTGCATGTGACATTGAAACTATAAGTGAAAGTACCATAGTGGTACCATGGTATAAATGAAAGTACCATGGTACATTTTTGTAAGGGATAGGCCTTTCCTTACATTGGAGAGGGATTTTTGACCTGGTTACATGTACATTGAACAACACAGCAGCTTTTCTGCATTTTTTTTGTTATTTCTGTATAACAAAAAATACATTTACATTTACATTTACGTCATTTAGCAGACGCTCTTATCCAGAGCGACTTACAAATTGGTGTATTCACCTTAAGATATCCAGTGGAACAACCACTTTACAATAGTACATCTATATCTTATATTTTTTTTGGGGGGGGGTTAGAAGGATTACTATATCCTATCTCAGGTATTCCTTAAAGAGGTGGGGTTTCAGGTGTCTACGGAAGGTGGTGATTGACTCCGCTGTCCTGGCGTCGTGAGGGAGCTTGTTCCACCATTGGGGTGCCAGAGCAGCGAACAGTTTTGACTGGGCTGAGCGGGAACTGTGCTTCCGCAGAGGTAGGGGGGCCAGCAGGCCAGAGGTGGATGAACGCAGTGCCCTTGTTTGGGTGTAGGGCCTGATCAGAGCCTGAAGGTACGGAGGTGCCGTTCCCCTCACAGCTCCGTAGGCAAGCACCATGGTCTTGTAGCAGATGCGAGCTTCAACTGGAAGCCAGTGGAGGAGCGGGTGACGTGAGAGAACTTGGGAAGGTTCGAAGTTGGCTCTTTTACAATGGGAGTCAATAGTCTGCTACAGTGGAGACGTCATAATACCCATAAAACCTATCCAATTTTGCGTCTGGGATTTTAGAACTACGTCATATAAGGTCTGTGTTTTGTGTAGACTTAAAGGCGCTGTATGGTTAATTCGACTTCTGCATTGGCCGTGTAGCATTTGCGGTGA